>NC_087365.1:3600000-3900000 GCF_030014295.1 Loxodonta africana
ATGAATGGATAAAGCTATTTTTGAATTACATTAAGGAAAATTTTGCTTGCATATGATCATAATATTGTTTGATAGTTTCCTCCTTCCATTGGATGACCTTTCACTGGAATGGAAAAGAACATGGATTTCTTCCAGTCAGTTGGCCAGGTAGCTGTCTTCCAAATTCTTGGCAGAGACAAGTAAAGGCTTCCAGCATGGCATCCATTTGTTGAAGCATCTCAATTGGTATTTTGTCAACTTCTGGAGCCTTATTTCGCACCAGTGCCTTCAGTGCAGCTTGGGCTTCTTCCTTCAGTACCATGGGCTCTTGATCATACGTTACCTCCTGAAATGGTTGAACGATAAACAATTTTTTGGGTATAGTGACTCTGTGTATTCCTTCAATATTCCTTTTTTTTTTTTAATTTTTATTGTGCTTTAAGTGAAAGTTTACAAATCAAGTCAATCTCTCACACAAAAACTTATATACACCTTGTTGCATACTCCCCGTTGCTCTCCCCATAATGAGACAGCCCGCTCCCTCCCTCCACTCTCTCTTTTCATGCCCATTTTGCCAGCTTCTAACCCCCTCTACCCTCTCATCTGCCCTCCAGGCAGGAGATGCCAACATAGTCTCAAGTGTCTACCTGAACCAAGATGGTCACTCCTCACCAGCATCCCTCTCCATCCCATTGTCCAGTCCAATCCCTGTCTGAAGAGTTGGCTTTGGGAATGGCTCCTGTCCTGGGGCAACAGAAGGTCTGGGGGCCATGACCTCCGGCGTCCTTCTAGTCTCAGTCAGACCATTAAGTCTGGTCTTTTTACTAAAATTTGGGGTCTGCATCCCATTGCTCTCCTTCTCCCTCAGGGGTTCTCTGTTGTGTTCCCTGTCAGGGCAGTCATCGGTTGTAGCTGGGCACCATCTAGCTCTTCTGGTCTCAGGCCGATGTAGTCTCTGGTTTATGTGGCCCTTTCTGTCTCTTGGGCTCATAATTACCTTTGTCCTTGGTGCTCTTCATTCTCCTTTGCTCTAGGTGGGTTGAGACCAATTGATGCATCTTAGATGGCCACTTGCTAGCATTTAAGGCCCCAGACGCCACTCTCCAAACTGGGATGTAGAATGTTTTCTTAATAGATTTTATTATGCCAATTGACTTAGATGTCCCCTGAAATCATGGTCCCCAACCCCCCGCCCCTGCTACACTGGCCTTCGAAGCATTCAGTTTATTCGGGAAACTTCTTTGCTTTTGGTTTAGTCCAGTTGTGCTGACCTCACCTGTATTGTGTGTTATCTTTTCCATCACCTAAAGTAGTTCTTATCTACTATCTAATCCTTGAATACCCCTATCCCACCCTCGCTCCCTCCCCTCCTTGTAACCATCAAAGAATATTTTCTTCTCTGTTTAAACTATTTCTTGACTTCTTATAATAGTTGTCTTATACAATATTTGTCCTTTTGTAATTAATTTCACTCAGCATAATGCCTTCCAGATTCCTCCATGTTATGAAATGTTTTACAGATTCATCACTGTTCTTTTATCAATGCGTAGTATTCCATTGTGTGAATATACCATTTATCCGTTCATCCTTTAATGGGCACCTTGATTGCTTCTATCTTTCTGCTTTGTAAACAGTGCTGCAATGAACATGAATGTGCATATATCTGTTCTTGTAAAGGCTCTTATTTCTCTAGGATATATTCCAAGGAGTGAGATCCCTGGATCTTATGGTAGTTCTATTTCTAGCTTTTTAAAGAAGCGCCAAATGGATTTCCAAAGTGGTTGTACCATTTTACATTCTCACCAGCAGTTTATAAGTGTTCCAATCTCTCCACAACCGCTCCAGCATTTATTGTTTTGTGTTTTTTGGATTAATGCCAAAAAACATTAATTAATGCTGGAGTGCAATGAAATCTCATTGTAGTTTTGATTTGCATTTCTCTAATGGCTAATGATCATGAGCATTTCCTCCTGTGTCTGTTAGCTACCTGAATGTCTTCTTTAATGAAGTGTCTGTTCATATCCTTTGCTCATTTTTTAGTTGGGTTTTTTGTCTTTTTGCAGTTGAGTTTTTGCAGTATCATGTAGATTTCAGAGATCAGGTACTGATTGGAGATGTCACAGCTAAAAACTTTCTCCCAGTCTGTAGGTAATCTTTTTACTCTTTTGATGAAGTCTTTGGATGATCATAGGTGTTTGAGTTTTAGGAGCTCCCATTTAACTAGTTTTTCTTCTGCCTTGTTAGTAATGTTTTGTATACTGTTTATGCCATGTATTAGGGCTCCTAACATTGTCCCTATTTTTTCTTCCATGATCTTTATCGTTTTACATTTTATACTTAGGTCTTTGATCATTTTGAGCTCACTTTTGTGCATGGCGTGAGGTATGGGTCTTGTTTTATTTTTTTGCAGATGGATATCCAGTTCTGCCAGCACCATTTGTTTAAAAGGCTGTTTTTTCCCCATTTAACTGATTTGGGGCCTTTGTCAAATATCAACTGCTCATATGTGGATGGATTTATGTCTGGATTCTCAATTCTGTTCCATTGGTCTATGTATTTGTTGCTGTACCAGTACCAGGCTGTTTTGACTACTGTGGCAGTATAATAGCTTCTAAAATCAGGTAGAGTGAGGCCTCCTACTCTGTTCTTCTTTTTCAGTAATGGTTTACTTTTCTGGGGCTTCTTTCCCTTCCATACGAAGTTGGTGATTTTTTTCTCCATCTCATTAAAGAATGTCTTTGGAATTTGGATTGGAAGTGCATAAAATGTATAGATCACTTTTGGTAGAATAGACATTTTTATAATGTTAAGTCTTCCTATCCATGAGCAAGGTATGTTTTTCCACTTACGTAGGTCTCTTTTTGTTTCTTGCAGAAGTGTATCGTAGTTTTCTTTGTATAAGTCTTTTACATCTCTGGTAAGATTTATTCCTAAGTATTTTATCTTCTTGTGGGCTACTATAAATGGTATTGATTTGTTGATTTCCTCTTCGATGTTCTTTTTGTTGGTGTAGAGGAATCCAACTGATTTTTGTATGTTTACCTTGTATCCTGATACTCTGCTCAACTCTTCTATTAGTTTCAGTAGTTTTCTGGAGGATGTCTTCGGGTTTTCTGTGTATAAGACCATGTCGTTTGCAAATAGAGATACTTTTACTTCTTCCTTGCAAATTGGGATGCTCTTTATTTCTTTATCTAGCCTAATTGCTCTGGCTAGGAACTCCAGCACAACTTTGAATAAGAGTGGTGATAAAGGGCATCCTTGTCTGTTTCCTGTTCTCAAAGGGAATGCTTTCAGGCTCTCTCCATTTAGGATGATGTTGGCTGTTGACTTTGTGTAAATGTCCTTTGTTATGTTGAGGAATTTTCCTTCTATTCCGATTTTGCTGAGAGTTTTTATCATGAATGAGTGTTGAACTTTGTCAAATGCCTTTTCTGCATCAGTTGATAAATTATGCAATTCTTGTCTTTTGTTTTATTTATATGATGGATTACATTAATTGTTTTTCTAATGTTGAACCATCCCTGCATACCTGGTATGAATCCCACTTGGTCATGGTGAATTATTTTTTTGATATGTTGTTGAATTCTATTGGCTAGAACTTTGTTGAGGAATTTTGCATCCAAGTTCATGAGGGATATAGGTCTGTGATTTTCTTTTTCTTTGGTGTCTTTACCTGGTTTTGGTATCAGGGATATGCTGGTTTCATAGAATGAGTTTGGTAGTATTCCGTCCTTTTCTATCTTCTGAAATACCTTTAGTAGTAGTGGTGTTAACTCTTCTCTGAAGGTTTGATAGAACTCTGCAGTGAAGCCATCCAGGCTAGGGCATTTTTTTGTCGGGAATTTTTTGATTACCCTTTTAATCTCTTCTTTTATTATGGGTCTATTTAGTTGTTCCACCTCTGTTTGTGTTAGTTTACGTAGGTAGTGTGTTTCTAAAAATTCATCCATTTCTTCTAGGTTTTCAAATTTGTTAGAATACAACTTTTTGTAGTAAACCGATATGATTCTTTTTAATTTCACTTGGGTCTGTTGTAACATTGCCCATCTCATATTTGGGTTATTTGCTTCCTCTCCTGTTTTTCTTTTGTCAGTTTGGCCAGTGGCTTATCAATTTTGTTGATTTTTTCAGAGAACCAGCTTTTGGTCTTGTTAATTCTTTCTATTGTTTTTCTTTTTTCTATTTCATTTTTTTTTTTTTTTTAGTTCTGCTCTAATTTTTATTATTTGTTTTCATCTGGTGTCTGAGGGTTTCTTTTGTTGCCCTCTTTCTATTTGTTCAAGTTGTAGGGATAATTCTTTGATTTTGGCCCTTTCTTTTTTTTTAATGTGTGCATTTATTGATATAAATTGACCTCTGAACACTGCTTTTGCTGTGTCCCAAAAGTTCTGATAGGAAGTGTTTTCATTCTCATTGGATTGTATGAATTTCTTTATTTCAACATTAATGTCTTCTATAACCCAGCCTTTTTTGAGCAGGGTATTGTTCAGTTTCCAAGTGTTTGATTTCTTTTCCCTGTTATTTATTTCCACTTTTATGGCTCTATGGTCAGAGAAGATGCTTTGTAATATTTCAATGTTTTGGATTCTGCTAAGGCTTGCTTTGTGACCTGATATGTGGTCTATTCTACAGAATGTTCCATGTGCACTAGAAAAGAAAGTATACTGTATACTTGGATACTGTTGGGTGGAGTGTTCTGTATATGCCTATGAGGTCAGATTGATTGATTGTGGCATTTAGATCTTCCGTGTCTTTATTGAGATTCTTTTTGGATGTCCTGTCCTTCACCGAAAGTAGTGTGTTGAAGTCCCCTACTATTATTGTGGTGCTGTCTATCTCACTTTTCAATGCTGATAGAGTTTGCTTTATGTATCTTGCAGCCCTGTCACTGGGTTCATAAATATTTAATATGGTTGTATCGTCTTGGTATACTGTCCCTTTAATTATTACTTGGTGTCCTTCCTTATCCTTTATGATGGATTTAACTTCAAAGTCTATTTTATTGGAAATTAATATTGCCACTCCTGCTCTTTTTTGATTGCTGTTTGCTTGATGTATTTTTCCCATCTTTTGACTTTTAGTTTGTTTGTGTCTCTAAGTCTAAGGTGTGTCTCTTGTAGACAGCATATCGATGGATAGTGTTTTTTAATCCATTCTGCCACTGTCTGTCTCTTTATTAGTGCGTTTAGTCCATTTACATTCAGCATAATTGTGGATAGGTATGAATTTAGTGCTATCATTTTGATGTCTTTTTTTGTGTATTGTTGACAGTTTCTTTAGCCCACTTAATTTTATGTGCTGAGTAGATGATATATTGTCTTTTCCTCATATTGGTTGCTGTTGATTTTGTTTCTGATGAGTCTCTATTTTTTTCTTGTATTTTATTTTGATGAGTAGGACAGTTTGTCTTCTTTGTGGGACCTCTATTTTTCTAAATTTATAACTAACTTTTATTTCTTTGTATCGCCGTATCTTCCTCTCCATATGGAAGATCTATGATTACGTTTCTTAGTCCCTCTTTATTGTTTTAATGTTGTATTCTTTTATATAATAACATCGCTGTTACCCTGTTTTGAGCTTTTTTTTCTTTTTAATCTTGCTTTGTTTTTTGGATTTCCCTGTCTGGGTTAACTTCTGATTGCTCTGCCCAGTGTTCTAGTCTTGGGTTAATACCTGATATTATTGATTTTCTATTCAAAGAACTCCCTTTAGTATTTCTTGTAGTTTTGGTTTTGTTTTTATGAATTCCCTAAACTCTTGTTTATCTGGAAATGTCCTAATTTCACCTTCATATTTGAGAGAACATTTTGCTGGATATATGATTCTTGGCTGGCAATTTTTTTCCTTCTTTTTTTAAATAAGTCATCCCATTGCCTTCTTGCCTGCATGGTTTCTGCTGAGTAGTCTGAGTTTATTCTTATTTGCTCTCCTTTGTACGTGACTTTTCATTTATCCCTAGCTGCTCTTAAAATTATTTCTTTTTCTTTGGTTTTGGCAAGTTTGATTATAATATGTCTTGGTGACTTTCTTTGAATATCTACCTTATGTGGAGTTTCACGAGCATCTTGGATAGATATTTTCTCATCTTTCATGATATCAGGGAAGTTTTCTGCCAACAAATCTTCAACAATTCTCTCTGTATTTCCTGTTAACCCTCCCTGTTCTGGTACTCCAATCAGTCATAGGTTATTTCTCTTGATAGAGTCCCACATGATTCTTAAGGTTTCCTCATTTTTAAAAACTCTTTTATCTTATTTTTTCTTCAAATACATTAGTGCCAAGTGATTTATCTTCAAGTTCAGAAATTCTGGCTTCTACTTGCTCAGTTTTGCTCCTCTGACTTTCTATTGAGTTGTCTACTTTTGTAATTTTATTGTTAATATTTTGAATTTCTGATTGCTGTCTGTCTATGGGTTTTTCCAGCTTATTAAATTTTTCATTATGTTCCTGAATAATCTTTCTAATTTCTTCAATTGCTTTCTCTGTGTGTTCCTTGGCTTGTTCTGAGTATTACCTCATTTCCCTCCTGTTGTCTTGAAGGGTTCTATATATTAATCTTTTGTATTCTGCCTCTGGTATTTCCAGTAATGCACTTTCTTCTAGAAGATCCCTGGATTCTTTGTTTTGAAAGCTTGTTGAGGCGATCATGATCTGATATTGACTGTTGTCTCTGAGCCATTTAAAAGTTATTGTATTAGTTTATGCTTGCTTACTGTGTCATATTTTCTTGCTTTGTTTTGTTTTGATATGCCCAAATGGGTTGCTTGAGTGAGCTAGCTTGATTATTTTTGGCTTTGGATCTCTGACGTCCTGTCCCCAGATGGCTTGACCTGTTACCAGGTATATCAGTCTATGAGCCCATTCACTTTTCTTGTATGAATTCAGCTCAGGTTTCCAGGTAGCTGATCATCAAGTATGTGGTATAGGCTCTGTCCTACAGTCTTCGAAGGGCAGGGGTGATTTGTGTATGTACCAGTATGTGATTGCTCTGCACAAGGCAGGGGGCTGAGAACCAACCCCCGAGTGTCTCTGAAGAAAGTGCGTCACTGTTCCCTAGAGCATACAAGTGGGTAGGTTCTGCAGATGGACCATGGGCACCCAATGTTTTTGGTTGTAAGGACTGGGGGGTACCAGTTATCCTTGGACTTCTGTCTCAGGTGGCTGGTGACCTGAGTGGAGCTACCAGTCCTTAGATCCCTGATGTGCGTAGGTGAGGACCCTATTTAACAGGCAAAGCAATGTCAAACATCAAACACCCACCTCTCCACCACACAGCTGAAATGGTTGGAGTCTGCCAACAAGGGCCTATTCTCCTGAAACAGGCCCACACAGGTCCATGCAGAGGGGAAAAGTGCTCAAAGTCCACAGACTGTTTATGTCTGGACAGGAGCCACTTCTGTCCTGAGCTCCCCTGGTTAATGGATCTGGCAAATTATCTTTCCCCCAGTTGCAATTTTTTTTCCTTCTCTAATGCCAGAAGGGTGGTTCTAGGCACTCAACAGTGCTTGTCTCAGGCCCAGGGAATTCAGCCTCTGAATCTGGCTTGGGGGTGGGAGGGAAGTGGTAAAATACACACAAGTCCTTAGCTTTTGCTGAGAGCACCGTTCTTCTCTGGTTCCGGAGGTGTGAGTATGCTGTGTGGCTGGCTGCTTCTTCCTGAGTAAACTGCGGCCAAAAGCTAGTACAAGCCCACCACCGGTGCTCCTGGAATGGTGCCTGAGGGCTCCCCATGATTTAGGTCCAGTAAGTCCTCTCCACTTCTGAAATGTCTCTTCCTCTCTCTGCCCCTCTGTTCATTTTCTAGGCTTGCCTTTGATGATCAGGGCTACTAAAAATATACTTGTTTTGCTTGTTTTTTCAGTTCTTTCTTGTAAAGAGGGCTCACCAGAAGTGTCTGTCTATTCCACCGTCTTGGCTCTGCCTCTCAATATTCTTTTGATGTTTCCTGCATCATTCAGTGTTTTTCCCATAGAATCCTTCAGTGTTGCAACTCAAGCCTTGAGTTTTCTCTACAGTTCTATCAGCTTGAGAAATTCCAAACAAGTTCTTCTTTTTGGTTTTTCTAACTCCAGATCTCTGCACATGTCATTATAATCCTTTACTTTTTCTTCTACCTACCCTTTGAAATCTTTTGTTCAGCTCTTTTACTTTGTCAGTCACTTTAGCCACCCTACTTTCAAGAGCAAGTTTCAGAGTCTCTTCTGATATCTTTTTGGTCTTTTCATTCTTTCCATTCTTTTTAATGACCTTTTGCATTCTTCATGTATGATGTCCTTGATGTCATCCCACAACTCTTCTGCTCTATGGTTATTAGTGTTCAGTGCATCAAATCCATATATTTATTATCAATATTTCACACTCAATATCTTTCTAGGGTGGGTTATCTATATCCGCATCAATAGTGTGTGTGTGTGTGTGTGTCGGGTTGGGCAGATAATAGGGAGGCTCTTGAGGTAGAAGTAGGAAAAAAAAAGATTAAGGTGCCAGGGAGAGAGACTGTAATATCACATATTTTTCTTCCTGATATATCTTTTATACATCACAGAAGAAATTTCCTTCACAATCTCAAACAGCTTACACTATAAAGATGACAGGGAACCTCTGTCCTGAACCCTTCTTCTGAGGAGTAATTTCCAGACAGGGAACACAGTGAGTGCCAGTAGGAGTGTGCATGTAAGTGGGCATCCTCCTGTAGCTGCCTGAGGTTCAGGCAAGAGAGGCTGGACAGCGGGCGAATGGCTCCCCTCCCTGACTGGGTCTGGGCATTTACCAGAGGCCATGGAGGTCCCCTGCAGAAGAGCTGACCCTGGGGTATCAGAGACACTCTGATTCCATTGTCCTGTCTGCTTGAGAGAAGTGTCCTCATCCTTCTGGACAGAGTTCAGAGAAAGTTCCCCAGGGGTGAAAGTTCCTCATGGAGATGAGAGAGCACAATACTGGACTTCTCTATTTTAGGCAGATAAAGTGTTTCCCACAATTTTTGACATGCCGCAAGTGATCTGACACATTCTAGCAAAGAGTCTTTGAGCCAAGAAGTACCTAGGCCTTGGATTGTGCCTTCCGACCCCACGGGAGCTGAGCTCATAAACAACATGTGAAATGAGCAGTCAATACAAAGATTGACCTAGGCTCCAATAGTCAGGTTCTGAAGACAGTAGCTGTTTTCTCCAGTGAGCAGATGCTCATTGAGGTGCTACTTGGGCCAGGGTTCCATTATAAAGGGGTGACACATTCTCACAGTGGGGTATAGCACGTGGCTCTTTTCCCTCTGTAACCCCAAATGATGAACCCGGAGTAGACCTTTTTAAGTGATTTTTTAAACTATGGAATATTTGATATACAGCACTGCAGCAAGTACATGTGTGTTATAAAAAATAGAAATAAAAAGGAAACCTACATGCTCACCACCCAGTTTAAGAAGCAGATCATTAGCCATAACACTAAAGCCACCGGTGTTCTACCCAGCCCTGACCCCTGCCTCCCACCACTGTCCTGGTTAGTTGCCTATTCTCCTTGATGGACATTTGGGTGGTTCTAGGATTTTGGCTACTAGAAGAATGTGGCTATGAAGATTCTTGAAAACATGTCCCATTGCACATGACAAGAGTTTCAGTGGCAAATATGATTATATCTGACAGTGTTCAATGGCAGGGTATGTCAGCTTTACTACAGAATGCTGGATTCTCATAATTTACATTCTAACCAGCAATTAATAACTGGTGCATGTTACTCCACGGTGTTGTCAAATACTTGGTGTGATCAAATTTCTTAACTTTTGCCAACTAATAGGTGAGCAAAGAAATTCATTCTTGTGTTTCCCTGGTAACTAATGAGGTTGAGAATTTTTTGATGTTTCTAGGCTGTTTGTGTTTTCTCATCTGTGAAATGCTAATCCGTATCTTTTGCCATTTTCTCCCCTCTTGGGGCTATTTTCTCTTCTGTCAATCTGAGATTCTTGCGTGCTTTCTCTCTTTGTACTAATCCATTGCCGTTTACATGTGCGATGCTTGTCTTTTCACTTTTATTAGCTGTTTTGATAAGAGACTTTCTCAATTTTAATGTAGCTGAACACACCACTATTTTCCTTGTGTTTGTTCTTTTTGTATTTTGTTGAAGAAATCCTTCCTAACACTGAAGTTCCAAGGATACACTCCTACATGTACCTCTGTATTGTTTCTTTTATACCTGTTTTTAATCCACTGATGTGCATCGTCAGAAGTGTGCATGTTTGTTCTCCATATAGATATCCAAATGTCCTAGACTATTTATTAAATATATATGTGGGTCATATTTTCAGCTCTTCATTGGTTGATTTATCTTTCTCTACATGCTGATACCACACTCTAATTACCATAATTTTATAATATTTTGGTATCTAGAAAGGCAACTCTCCTCACTTTGTTCTTCATCTTCAAGGAGATGTCCCCAGCACTTGCATCTGTTAAAACAGAAAGTCTACATGGTCTCGGAGAACATCTAGCACAATTGGCATAACATAGTTTATAAAGAAAATGTTCTACATTCTACTTTGGCGAGTAGTGTCTGAGGTTTTAAAAGCCTGTGAGTGGCCATCTACGATATTCCACTGGTCTCATCCCTTTGGGAGCAAGGGAGAATGAAGAAAACTAAAGATACAAGGGAAAGATTAGTCCAAAGGACTAATGGACCACAACTACCATGGCCTACACCAGACCTAGTCCAGTACAACTAGAAGGTGCCTGGCTACCACCACTGGCTGCCCTGAAAGGGATCACAATAGAGGGTCCCAGACAGAACTGGAGAAAAACGTAGAACAAAATTCTAACTCACAAAAAAAGACCTGACAGAGACTAGAGAAACCCTGAGAGTATGGTCCCCACACAATATTTTAGCTCAGTAATGAAGTCACTCCTGAGGTTCACCCTTCATCCAAAGGTTAGACAGACCCATAAAACAAAATGAGATTAAAGGGGCACACCAGCCCAGGGGCAAGGACTAGAAGGCAGGAAGGGACAGGAAAGCTGGTAATAGAGAACCGAAGATCGAGAAGGGAAAGCGTTGACATGTTTTGGGGTTGTTAAGCAATGTCATAAAACAATATGTGTACTGTTTAGCTAAAACCGAGTTTGTTCTGTAAACCTTCATCTAAAGCACAATAAAAAAAAAAGGAAAAAAATATATAAATGCATTAAGATATTTTAAACAAAGAATGGCTAAAAAGTGCTTAAAAAAAAAAAAGATCTAAGTAATCCTGTGAAAAATAGACACTCCCCCTCCAGTCAGGTGATGATGTTAGCACTTGTTTATTTCCTGGTACTCCTGCTTTCACTTCATTCCTCGTATCAGAATTGTTCCTTTCTTTCTTGAAAAACCTGCCATACGTTTAAATGTCTGTTGTAAAGTATTTTCTACAGAGTTTCAGCACATTTTTATTGGGGGTGATCTTAGTTCATCATTAGCAGAAACCTGTATTTATTTTTAAGCCCCAACAAGCAGATAGCAGACTCCTAGGGGAATGAGAAAGGGACTCTCAAAATAAGGAAGTGGCCTTTGGGAGCAACATAATTAAGTTTGTTGGCCTTGCACTGGGTCTGGTGGCACATGCTGCAATACATGTTTAATGAGCTCTAGTTGGCTTTAAGAGTGCGATAAAATTTTAAGGTGCTTGGAGATAATCCTGGACTTTTCAGTCCTTGGCTGTTCTACTTTATCACCCCCACCCCAACTCTGGTTCAGCGCAAGCATAGAGAAAAGTAGATTTTCCCAGTACCAGGTGTTTGAGAACTCTTTGAGTTACAGCTGCAGGGAGGGGAAATAATTCAGGGGTCCCCTTATGCTTGGCCATATCTTCCTTAGAATCAGCTATGTCCACTTGAATCCCAAATTGCCTCAAGCCCCTTCTGAGGAGCAGTCTCAACAATGTGACTTTGGTCTATCCAAAGAAAAGTGGGGGTGGCCCAAATCTTTGTTGTTGAGACTTGATATCTGACAAACACTGAACACAAAATCATCTAATTCAACCTCTCACCACTGACCATAGCAGCTAGCTCAACACTAGGGAACATGGAGGAATGTTTATCATGGTCAGCCTGAAACCTAAAAGGCATTCAAACATATGCTCTTAGAACTGGTCAACCATGACCAGACCTTCTAAGTTTTGAGTTTGACATTGAGTCTCAAGTTCAGATAAATCCTGGCTGATAAATGCCTTTGGTCCCTATTATCTCTTTCTAGAACCACAGAGCTGGTTTCCATATACATAACAAAGATGTTGGCAGGTCATCAAGACATGCTTACACTGAAAAGTCTACCAAGGCCTTGCATACCGGCTCATAGGCCTCATCCTAGACACCTGAGGCCCTGGGAGCTAACTGCCTGAGGTTTTTCTCCATTTTGTTAGAAGTGGACCAGTTTTTATAGGATACCTGCTTAAAATAGGTGTGTGGTTTAGCAACCTGACAATATTCCTCTTCACAGCTTCTTTAAAGCCCCGTAAGACATTTTAAAACCCCTTATAAGTGGTGAATTGAGGCCAACTGATAACGGGCATTGGTTGTCCTGTAGTCTTTCTCTTCCTTGTTGGAAGTGTTCAACATGCCGAATAAAAATTCTGCCTTGAGGTATTGTTAAGGTTAGTAATCCAGGGATATTCTTCTGGAAAGCTATAGAAACCCCTAGGGCTTTTTGAGTTCCCTGTAAATTGGTGGCTTGAGGCCATTGTTGTTATTGGATATAATGTCAAGCCAGCTTTCCATCCAGAGTGGGATCTTGCATATCCAGAGTTTTAGGAGAATTGACACATGTTCAAGGACAACATTAAACTACTCCCCCTGGGGTACCCGACATCCAAAGGCCCTTGTTCTGTTCTTCTGGTACATAAAGTTAATTATCTTACCAAAATAAACAAGTCATTGCTATTTATTTCACATCCTCATTAACCTTTTTCTTTACCTGGGGGTTCGTTTGTAAATTGATAAAACCCAACAAGGAAGTGAAGGCTATTTGTGTCTTTGTTCTCATGGCTAAGAACCAAACCAAACCCTTGGCAGTAGAATTGATTTCAAATCATAGCTACCCCACAGGGTTTCCAAGGCTGTAAATCTTTAAGGAAGTGACAGCCACATCTTTCTCCAGTGGAGTGGTTAGTGGGTTTGAACTGCCAACCTTTTGGTTAACAGCAGAGCACTTTAACCACTGTGCCACGGGGCTCCTTTAATGGCTAAAGGTACTCTTCAAATCCATTACTTAAAGATACTAACTCATTAGCAACCAATCCAAGGTGTCCTGAATTCAAGCTGAAATGTACTAATCTACATTAGTACTTTCATGGGGTTACTAAGCATATGGAAGTATGTATCTTGCCAGATTTCTTCTAAAACACAGCAATCAAGGATTCAAAAGTGTCATAAGATTTAGATATTATTCTCTAGTATTCCCTCAGTGTAGTCTTGCAAGTTCTTGATTTCAGATAATGACTTCTTTGAAAAAGATTGTCATGCTCCTCTGTCTTGCATTGCTCAATCTGAAGGTAATTCACATCCCATTCCTGGAGTGTTCTTTGCCATTCTCCTTCCATTGTTCATTATTAAGGAATCATCCAAATAAAAAATTTCAGATGATTTTTTTTTGGGGGGAGGGAGGTTCATTGGTACTATTCTAGGAGAGAAATGGCTGTGCTTTTGCTTAGTCTCTATCTTTCTGTAGCATCTGCACATGGGAGGCAAATATAAAGAGTATCTAGATATTCATGTTTGTATACTGCTCATCATACTGAGCTAGTACTTTAAAAGACCATTGGAGACAAACCTGAGCCATCTCTCATGTAAACTTTGAGTCTTCTCATTTATAACCATCCTTAGCCTGGGGATTCCCCATTGTGCCTTCCTCCCTTTTTCTGCCTTTGCAACACATGCTGTTAGTGTCCTGCAAGTATCTGCTTGACACACATCATTTTTGCATATGACTCCATTACACAAGCTCTTGCTACTTTCTTCCTGAGGCCTTCCTCTGACCAGGGAGACATATGCAGACATTCTATGCAGGGCAGACCAGAAATGACGGGAAGCCACTGCCCTGGGGAATAATCTTTAACCACTGATAAGTAGAAGTTGATGGATGAATGCCCCAGTTTTTGCTAGCCTTAGTCTGGACAACCGTGAATGGTGTTCTACACAACTTCCCAGAGATATCCACTGGATAAAAGTCCACTTACCGGCAGGATTAACTTGCTCACTAATGCACACTCTAGTGGATGCCTTTCCTTCCATGTCAGACTTCCCCCTCCTCTATAAGTACTCTCTGGTATCACTTCTGACATAAATTTCTCTCACTCAAATCTTTGTCTCGGGGTCTGCTTCTGGGAGAACTCAACCTAAGACAACAAAGGGGATCAAACTTTTCTGTATTAGCTTTGACGTTCCTTAACTCTTGTTTCTGCACCCTCTCATAATGCTATCTTCTTCCTTATGATCCCCAATCCTCCTGAAAACAATCACACAGACAGTTTGAAGGTAGGGTTTTGTCTTTTTTGGCAACATTGGCCCAGCTTATCCTGAGTACATCTCAAGTGGTGACTCAGCCCCCTGTCAAACATACTCATCAATTGTGTCTCATTATCTAGTACCCTCATTTCCAGTCCTTTCTATTTTCATCACCACTCTACTTTGGGATCCACGTGCTTCTAAGCAGAAAAGAAAAAAAATTACTGGTGGGCAGCTTGATGTGAACCTATAGTGGTAGGGCTCAAGGATAACTCAACTTCCCTTCCCATTCCCTGCCTTTCTTTCAGTGTGGTGGCCTTTTAAGATATTTACATTCTCTTTTTTGTGTTACTAGATCAAGGGAGAGCCCTGTTTTATGGGTTACTGAGATCCTTTTGGTTCAACTTGATTCTTAAGAGTCTTTATGGTAGACAGAATAATGGCTCCCTAAAAGTGTCCACATCCTAATCCCCAGAATTTATAAATATTTTATATTGATGGAAAATGGGAATTAAGGTTGTTGTTGTTAGGTGCCGTTGAGTCAGTTCTGACTCATGATGACCCTATGCACAGCAGAATGAAACACTGCCTGGTCCTGAGCCATCATGCTTGAGCTCATCGTTGCAGCCACTGTGTCAATCCACCTCACTGAGGGTCTTCCTGTTTTCCACTGACCCTGTACTCTGCCAAGCATGATATCCTTCTCCAGGGACTGATCCCTCCTGACAACATGTCTGAAGTATGTAAGATGCAGTCTCGCCATCCTTGCTTCTAAGGAGCATTCTGGTTGTACTTCTTCTAAGACAGATTTGTTCATTCTTTTGGCAGTCCATGGTATATTTAATATTCTTCGCCAATACCACAATTCAAAGGGGTCAATTCTTCTGCCGTCTTCCTTATTCATTGTCCAGCTTTCACATGTATATGAGGCAATTGAAAATACCATGGCCTGGGTCAGGTGCGCCTTAGTCTTCAGGGTGACATCTTTGCTCTTCAACACTTTGAAGAGGTCCTTTACAGCAGATTTACCCAATGCAATGCATCTTTTGATTTCTTGACTGCTGCTTCTGTGGCTGTTGATTGTAGATCCAAGTAAAATGAAATCCTTGACAACTTCAATCTTTTCTCCGTTTGTCATGATGTTGCTCATTGGTCCAGTTGTGAGGATTTTTGTTTTCTTTATGTTGAGGTGCAATCTATACTGAAGTCTGTGGTCTTTGATCTTCATCAGTAACTGCTTCAAGTCCTCTTCACTTTCGGCAAGCAAGGTTGTATCATCTGCATAGCACAGGTTATTAATCAGTCTTTCTCCAATCCTTCATATAGTCCAGTTTCTCTTATTATTTGCTCAGCATACAGATTGAATATGTATGGTGAAAGAATACAACCCTGATGCACACCTTTCCTGACTTTAAACCAGTCAGTATCCCCTTGTTCTGTCCGAACAACTGCCTCTTGGTCTATGTAAAGTTTCCTTATGAGTTCAATTAAGTGTTCTGGAATTCCCATTCTTCGCAATGTTATCCATAGTTTGCTATGATCCACACTGTCGAATGCCTTTGCGTAGTCGGTAAAACACAGGTAAACATCCCTCTGGTATTCTCTGCTTTCAGCCAGGATTCATCTGACACCAGCAGTGATATCCAGGTTCCATGTCCTCTACTGAAACCGGCCTGAAATTCTGGCAGTTCCCTGTTGATATACTGCTGCAGCCGTTTTTGAATGATCTTCAGCAAAATTTTGCTTGTGTGTGATATTAATGATATTGTTCTATAATTTCCACATTTGGTTGGTCACCTTTCTTGGGAATAGTCATAAATATGGATCTCTTCCAGTCATTTGGCCAGGAAGCTGTCTTCCATATTTCTTGGCATAGACAAGTGAGCATCTCCAGCTCTGCATCTGTTTGTTGAAACATCTCAATTGATATTCCATCAATTCCTGGAGCCTTGTTTTTCACCAATGCCTTCAGAGCAGCTTGGACTTCTTCCTTCAGTACCATCAGTTCCTGATCCTATGCCACCTCTTGAAATGGTTGAACGTTGACTAATTCTTTTCGGTATAATGACTCTGTGTATTCCTTGCATCTTCTTTTGATGCTTCCTGCATTGTTTAATATTTTCCCCATAGAATCCTTCACTATTGCAACTCAAGGCTTGAATGTTTTCTTCATTTCTTTCAGCTTGAGAAACGCTGAGTGTGTTCTTCCCTTTTGTTTTTCCATCTCCAGCTCTTTGCACATGTCATTATAACACTTTTCCTTCTTGAGAAGCCCCTTGAAATCTTCTGTTCAGTTCTTTCACTTCATCAATTCTTCATTTTGCTTTAGCTGCTCTACGTTCAACAGCAAGTTTCAGAGTCTCCTCTCACATCCATCTTGGTCCTTTCTTTCTTTCCTGTCTTTTCAATGACCTCTTGCTTTCTTCATGTATGATGTCCTTGATGTCATTCCACAACTCGTCTGGTCTTCGGTCACTAGTGTTCAATGCATCAAATCTATTCTTCGGATGGTCTCTAAATTCAGGTGGGAAATACTCAAGGTCATATTTTGGCTCTCGTGGACTTGCTCTGATTTTTTTCAGTTTCAGCTTGAACTTGCATATGAGCAATTGATGGTCTTTTCCACAGTCGGCCCCTGGCCTTGCTCTGACTGATGATATTGAGCTTTTCCATCATCTCTTTCCACAGATGTAGTCAATTTGATTTCTGTGTGCTCCATCTGGCGAGATCCATGTGTATAGTCATCGTTTATGTTGATGAAAGAAGCTATTTGCAAAGAAGAAGTCGTTGGTCTTGCAAAATTCTATCATTCGATCTGCGGCATTGTTTCTATCACCAAGGCCATATTTTCCAACTACTGATACTTCTTGTTTCCAACTTTAGCATTCCAATCACCAGTAATTATCAAAGCATCTTGATTGCATGTTCGATCAATTTCAGACTGCAGCAGCTGATAAAAATCTATTTCTTCATCTTTGGCCTTAGTGGTTGGTGTGTGAATTTGAGTAATAGTCATATTAACTGGTCTTCCTTGTAGGCGTATGGATATTATCCTATCATTGACAGTGATGTTCTTCAGGGTAGATCCTGAAATGTTCTTTTTGATGATGCATGCAACACCATTTCTCTTCATGTTGTCATTCCCAGCATAGTAGACTATATGATTGTCAGATTCAAAATGACCAATACCAGTCCATTTTAGCTCACCAATGCCTAGGATATCGACATTTATGCATTCCATTTCATTTTTGACGATTTCTAATTTTCCTAGATTCATGCTTTGTACTGTCCGGGTTCTGATTATTAATGAATGTTTGCAGCTGTTTCTTCTCATTATGAGTTGTGTCACATCAGCAAATGAAGGTCCCGAAAGCTTTACTTCGTCCAGGTCATTAAGGTCGACTCTACTTTGAGGAGGCAGCTCTTCCCCAGTGGTATTTTGAGTGCCTTCCAACCTGGCGGGCTCATCTTCCAGCACTATATCAGACAATGTTCCACTGCTATTCATAAGGTTTTCACTGGCTAATGGTTTTCAGAAGTAGACTTCTGGGTCCTTCTTCATAGTCTGTCTTAGTCTGGAAGCTCAGCTGAAACCTGTCCTCCATGGGAGACCCTGCTGGTATCTGAATACTGGTGGCATAGCTTCCAGCCTCACAGCAAAACACGAGCCCCCACAGTATGACAAACTGACAGACACGTGGGGGGAATCAATGTAGGAGATTAAATTAAATTTGCTAATCTACTGACCTTAAAATATGAAAATTATTTTTGATTATCCAGGTGGGCCCAATGTAATCACAAGGGTCCTTAAATGTGAAAGAGAAAGACAGAAGAAGGTATCAGAGTGATTCAATGTGGACCTCAACTCACTGCTGCTGGCTTTGAAGATGGAGAAAGGAGGGCAAGAGACAAGGAAAGCAGGTAGCCTCTAGAAGGCGGAAAGTACAAGTAATGGATTGTTCCCCAGAACCTCCAGAAAGGAATGCACTCTACTGACACCTTGATTTTAGCTCAGTGAGACCATTTCAATCTTTTAAACCATAGAAATATAATTTGCACTGTTTTAAGCCACCAACTTTGTGATAATTTGTTACAGCAGCCACAGAAAGCTAACATAGGTTTGTTAAGGCCCAAAAGCTTACATTGCAACTCCCATCTGTTTGGTGATAGTTACTAGAACTTGACAAGTACCACCCCTTCCTGTCTTCCTCTCAGGTTTGCCCTTCTTTACTCTTTTTGTGGATACTAAGGTTCTTTATCTCTGACTTCTTTGTCTAGCTTTAAAAACAGAAAGAAAATGGTCAGGGTATGATTAGATTTTACCTCCTTCGGTTTAGGAAAGAGAGTTTAGACTTAGAATAGCTTGAGATCCCATCTGGTCTTAGTGGAGCTCTATGAATTTCCTGAATCAAACAATCTCTGATTAGTGTTTGTCTCTAGCTTTAGTACATCTATATTGGCTAGGGAGCCTCTGCGGGAGTGCAAACGGTTAAACCCTCAACTGCTGATTGAAAGGTTGGCAGTTTGAACTCACGCAGAGGCACTGCAGAAGACAGGCTTGGTGATCTGTTTCACAGCCTTGACAACCCTATGAAGTAGTTCTACTCTGCACACATAAGGTAGCCTTGAGTTGGAATTGATTCGATGATTCCTAACAGCAACATATTGACTAGACACATTTTCTCCAGCTTTCTGGTGAGAAAATAATTTCCAAATTGCCCCAAAGCCATTTTTTTTTTTTTTTTTTTGGAGAGTTTTGATACCCAAGGCTTTGAAACTCTCAGGCATCCCACCATTCTGAATTCTAGTCCTGGCCCTGTGAGCTCCATCCCTAATGCATGTCCCTGCCTTGATTCTTCAGTGGCACATCCTAGTGATGAGGTCCAGTCTTCAGACTAGTAGAAAAGAGTCCTAACTCTGAATAGGGCTTCTCTTCTGAATGCGTCAGGTGAGTTCTGATCAGGCCCCTCCCTCAGGGAAGGAAGCTACTATCAGTGAAAGGGCTATTAAGGGAATGGAGGTGGTGAGGGATGAGAGGGGGATCTTGGAAGACAACTTTCCAGTCCCCCCTTTTCTTTCTCAGTTTAGGGTCAATAGCCTTCTCACTTCATATAAAATTCCATTCAGCCTCAAAATGAACATGACTCCAAAGTTTTAATTTGGTTTTGAAGTCTCCCTTCTCTGAATCCTGACCACAGCTGGTAGTTACCCTTCCCTATGTGTGGTGTCTATCTGCATGAACCACTCTCCTAACAGGCAGGTGTCCATCTTGAATGATGGAAATTGGTGAGAGCACTATGCGTGGCTCTTCTCCTGAGGTGTTTGTGTGTTGTTTGGCTATGCAACGTGGCACCCAAGTTTACAAGCTAACAGCATCCCACACCAGCCTCCACATATTGCTGGGAAAGTGAGTTTTAACAAGGTCCTGGCATGAGGAACAATTTCAAGTAGGTTCTGCCCAAATTTCCTTTGGAGAAGATTCTGTTTCATAAAGCTTCTTGGCACTGACAGAAAACAGTAGCTCCTTGAAGGATGGTAGTTGCTCCAACTCAGACATTTCAATCCTGTATCCCTAACCCTTCCCCCTGTACCCACTACCTTAACTTTCCCAGTGCAAGGGAAAGAAACCACGCTCTGAATCTGTACATCCAAGCCTTACTGTCTTGCAGTTAGAACAAGAGTGCCTGAACTTAGCTTCCTTTGCCATCAATGATGACACTGTACATTGAATTGAGCCCATCTGATTAACTCAGTTATCTATACCTAAGACTGGGAATTGTGAGGAATAAAAAAGCTTAGAGATTTAGAAAAAATTATAATTCTAATATTTAGTGATAATTCTTTCATTTGCACTGTTTTGAACTTCAAGGCACTAGTTTAAAAAAAATGGCATCTGCTTTGAGTCTTCTACCAGAAAAACCACATTGCAGGGTTGATGGCAAATCCCTTGTTAATCACTTTTCATGACTATAATTAGACGCTCACACTTCTCACACTGTTGATACCTACAGTCACTCAGGGTGGGTGTACGAGTGGGTGAAGTGATAGAGAGAAGAGTGCTGGCTCCAGAGATGCATCCACACGAAATAAAAAAATCAGATCAAGAAACTGTGATGAGCCCCATGCAGAGCAATACTAAGTAGGTCAGCACTTAAAATTCAATGATCAGACTCTGAGGTGCATGTTGGCTTATATAATAACTCACATTTCCTGTGGGCTTAGAGCTATAAAGCACATAAGCTTTTGCATATGTGATGGTCATTTATTTTTCTGTTACCTTTGTTTGATGGAGATTGGCCTGAAAAATAAGAGTTGGTCTCTCCTCTCCTTAACCTACCTCAATTTGACCCTTATATTTTGTGATAGTTTTTCTTTTATTGCAATTTGTATAACGTGAACCGATCTTAACAAAGAAAGGGTTGTGTAGTAATGGGCTCTACCTTGAAATTAAGAAAATAAATACCTCTAGGTTAAAACCCTATTCTCAAATTAAGCTAATAGAAAAAATTGGGATACTTTTTTAAGATAATAAACTAAATGAAAAAGCATCAACATTACTAACCATTATATAATCATTAAGTATTTTGTACATGAAAATATTTAATAAAGGCAAATAATTACTGGCAGTAAGAGGCAGACATTTAAGGTAATTGGCTATGTATGGATTGCACCAATTTAGAAGAAAATGAAATTAGATCTCTGAAACCTAAATTTAAAAGCGATAGTGAAAAATAGTAAAATTTGATTTGACAATACCATATGCCATTTCAGATATCATTTAATTCAACCCTCTCACCTTCCATGTGACACATGGGAACTAAAACAATAGGATGTGAAATTTCTTGACCTCGGTCACCCAGGTGATCAGGGACAAAACCAGGTGGACACATTGGCCAGTCATAGGTTGGCCAGTCTAGCTCCCAAGCAAACTGTAACCCCGATCTCTAGTTTACTTACATTTCCAGGGACCTCTCCCTTTCTCTCATCTCTGCTTTTTTGTTGTTGTTGGCTTCCTTCTTAGGCAGGCTCCTCCTATGGGGAAAAGATGTGATTTCTCTTCTTTTATGTAAATAAATTTATGCCTGCCTGCCTTTCAGTCTTTCTATTTCTCAATCTGTTTAAACATCTATTCATCAATCAACTCATTCATCCCTCTACCCAGCCATGTGACTGTTTGCCTCTCAGCCTGTTAGTCACTCAGTGTTTTCCTCTTTCTCCTCTATTTCCCTCTCTGTCTATCCATCCACCCATCTGTCCGTCCATCCATCCGTCCGTCCGTCCATCCATCCAACCATATCCTTGAGATACTCATTCCTATGGCTACTGTCAGCCCATCTTCTGTAGGCCCACTCTTTAATTCATTAGTGTGTTGAGCATTTACTCTATTCCAGACTTCATGCTGGCAACAGAGTAGAGAGAAGGAATCAGAAGCTGACATAGGTGGGCCCAATACCACTTATAGTCTAGGGTGGTGAATCGTCATCTCAGGAATCAAATGTCTTAATATTTTTGTAACTTGGGAGGCCAGGTCTGTTTTTTTTTTTTTTAACTTTTATTAAGCTTCAAGTGAATGTTTACAAATCCAATCAGTCTGTCACATATAAGTTTACATACATCTTACTCCGTACTCCCACCTGCTCTTCCCCTATTGAGTCAGCCCTTTCAGTCTCTCCTTTCGTGATGATTTTGCCAGCTTCCCTCTCTCCCTATCCTCCCATCCCCCCTCCAGACAAGAGCTGCCAACACAGTCTCAAGTGTCCACCTGATATAATTAGCTCACTCTTCATCAGCATCTCTCTCCCACCCACTGACCAGTCCCTTTCATGTCTGATGAGTTGTCTTCGGGAATGGTTCCTGTCTTGTGCTGACAGAAGGTCTGGGGAGCATGGCCGCTGGGATTCCTCTAGTCTCAGTCAGACCATTAAGTATGGTCTTTTTACGAGAATTTGGGGTCTGCATCCCACTGATCTCCTGTTCCCTCAGGAGTTCTCTGTTGTGCTCCTGACAGGGCAGTCATCGATTGTGGCCGGGCACCAACTCGTTCTTCTGGTGTCAGGATGATGTAGGTCTCTGGTTCATGTGGCCCTTTCTGTCTCTTGGGCTCTTAGTTGTCACGTGACCTTGGTGTTCTTCATTTTCCTTTGCTCCAGGTGGGTTGAGACCAATTGATGCATCTTAGATGGCCGCTTGTTAGCATCTAAGACCCCAGACGCCACATTTCAAAGTGGGATGCAGAATGTTTTCATAATAGAATTATTTTGCCAATTCACTTAGAAGTTCCCGCAAACCATGTTCCCCAGACCCCCACCCCTGCTCCGCTGACCTTTGAAGCATTCGTTTTATCCCGGAAACTTCTTTGCTTTTGGTCCAGTCCAATTGAGCTGACCTTCCATGTATTGAGTGTTGTCTTTCCCTTCACCTAAAGCAGTTCTTATCTACTGATTAATCAATAAAAAACCCTCTCCCTCCCTCCCTCCCTCCCCGCTTCGTAACCACAAAAGTATGTGTTCTTCTCAGTTTTTACTATTTCTCAAGATCTTATAATAGTGGTCTTATACAATGTTTGTCCTTTTGCCTCTGACTCATTTCGCTCAGCATAATGCCTTCCAGATTCCTCCATGTTATGAAATGTTTCAGAGATTCGTCACTGTTCTTTATCGATGAGTAGTATTCCATTGCATGAATATACCACAATTTATTTACCCATTCATCCGTTGATGGACACCTTGGTTGCTTCCAGCTTTTTGCTATTGTAAACAGAGCTGCAATAAACATGGGTGTGCATATATCTGTTTGTGTGAAGGCTCTTGTATCTCTAGGGTATATTCCGAGGAGTGGGATTTCTGGGTTGTATGGTAGTTCTATTTCTAACTGTTTAAGATAACGCCAGATAGATTTCCAAAGTGGTTGTACCATTTTACATTCCCACCAGCAGTGTATAAGAGTTCCAATCTCTCCGCAGCCTCTCCAACATTTATTATTTTGTGTTTTTTGGATTAATGCCAGCCTTGTTGGAGTGAGATGGAATCTCATCGTAGTTTTAATTTGCATTTCTCTAATGGCTAATGATCGAGAGCATTTTCTCATGTATCTGTTGGCTGCCTGAATATCTTCTTTAGTGAAATGTGTGTTCATATCTTTTGCCCACTTCTTGATTGGGTTGTTTGTCTTTTTGTGGTTGAGTTTTGACAGAATCATGTAGATTTTAGAGATCAGGCGCTGGACAGAGATGTCATAGCTGAAAATTCTTTCCCAGTCTGTAGGTGGTCTTTTTACTCTTTTGGTGAAGTCTTTAGATGAGCATAGATGTTTGATTTTTAGGAGCTCCCAGTTATCTGGTTTCTCTTCATCATTTTTGGTAATGTTTTGTATTCTGTTTATGCCTTGTATTAGGGCTCCTAGGGTTGTCCTTATTTTTTCTTCCATGATCTTTATCGTTTTAGTCTTTATGTTTAGGTCTTTGATCCACTTGGAGTTAGTTTTTGTGCGTGGTGTGAGGTATGGGTCCTGTTTCATTCTTTTGCAAATGGATATCCAGTTATGCCAGCACCATTTGTTAAAAAGACTATTATTTCCCCAATTGACTGACACTGGTCCTTTGTCAAATATCAGCTGCTCATACGTGGATGGATCTATGTCTGGGTTCTCAATTCTGTTGCATTGGTCTATGTGCCTGTATTTGACCAGTACCAGGCTGTTTTGACTACTGGGGCTGTATAATAGGTTCTGAAATCAGGTAGAGTAAGGCCTCCCACTTTCTTCTTCTTTTTCAGTAATGCTTTGCTTATCCGGGGCTTCTTTCCCTTCCATATGAAATGGGTGATTTGTTTCTCTATCCCCTTAAAATATGACATTGGAATTTGGATCGGAAGTGCGTTATATGTATAAATGGCTTTTGGTAGAATAGACATTTTTACTATGTTAAGTCTTCCTATCCATGAGCAAGGTATGTTTTTCCACTTAAGTATGTCCTTTTGAATTTCTTGTAGTAGAGCTTTGTAGTTTTCTTTGTATAGGTTTTTACATCCTTGGTAAGATTTATTCTTAAGTATTTTATCTTCTTGGGGGCTACTGTGAATGGTATTGATTTGGTTATTTCCTCTTCGGTGTTCTTTTTGTTGATGTAGAGGAATCCAAGTGATTTTTGTATGTTTATTTTATAACCTGAGACTCTGCCAAACTCTTGTATTAGTTTCAGTAGTTTTCTGGAGGATTCCTTAGGGTTTTCTGTGTATATAATCATGTCATCTGCAAATAGTGATAACTTTACTTCCTCCTTGCCAATCCGGATACCCTTTATTTCTTTGTCTAGCCTAATTGCCCTGGCTAGGACTTCAAGTACGATGTTGAATAAGAGCGGTGATAAAGGGCATCCTTGTCTGGTTCCCGTTCTCAAGGGAAATGCTTTCAGGCTCTCTCCATTTAGAGTGATATTGGCTGTTGGCTTTGCATAGATGCCCTTTATTATGTTGAGGAATTTTCCTTCAATTCCTATTTTGGTAAGAGTTTTTATCATAAATGGGTGTTGGACTTTGTCAAATGCCTTTTCTGCATCTATTGATAAGATCATGTGGTTTTTATCTTTTGTTTTATTTATGTGATGGATTACATTAATGGTTTTTCTGATATTAAACCAGCCTTGCATACCGGGTATAAATCCCACTTGATCATGGTGAATTATTTTTTTGATGTGTTGTTGGATTCTATTGGCTAGAATTTTGTTGAGGATTTTTGCATCTATGTTCATGAGGGATATAGGTCTATAATTTTCTTTTTTTGTAATGTCTTTACCTGGTTTTGGTATCAGGGAGATGGTGGCTTCATAGAATGAGTTGGGTAATATTCCGTCATTTTCTATGCTTTGAAATACCTTCAGTAGGAGTGGTGTTAACTCTTCTCTGAAAGTTTGGTAGAACTCTGCAGTGAAGCCGTCTGGGCCAGGGCTTTTTTTTGTTGGAAGTTTTTTGATTACCGTTTCAATCTCTTTTTTTGTTATGGGTCTATTTAGTTGTTCTACTTCTGAATGTGTTAGTTTAGGCAGGTAGTGTTTTTCCAAGAATTCATCCATTTCTTCTAGGTTTTCAAATTTGTTAGAGTACAATTTTTCGTAGTAATCTGAAATGATTCTTTTAATTTCGCGTGGTTCTGTTGTGATGTGGTCCTTCTCGTTTCTTATTCAGGTTATTTGTTTCCTTTCCTGTATTTCTTTAGTCAGTCTAGCCAATGGTTTATCAATTTTGTTAATTTTTTCAAAGAACCAGCTTTTGGCTTTGTTAATTCTTTCAATTGTTTTTCTGTTCTCTAATTCATTTAGTTCAGCTCTAATTTTTATTATTTGTTTTCTTCTGGTGCCCGATGGATTCTTTTGTTGCTCACTTTCTATTTGTTCAAGTTGTAGGGACAGTTCTCTGCTTTTGGCTCTTTCTTCTTTTTGTATGTGTGCATTTATCGATATAAATTGGCCTGTGAGCACTGCTTTTGCTGTGTCCCAGAGGTTTTGATGGGAAGTATTTTCATTCTCGTTGCATTCTATGAATTTCCTTATTCCCTCCTTGATGTCTTCTATAACCCAGTCTTTTTTCAGGAGGGTATTGTTCATTTTCCAAGTATTTGATTTCTTTTCCCTAGTTTTTCTGTTAATGATTTCTAGTTTTATTGCCTTGTGGTCTGAGAAGATGCTTTGTAATATTTCGATGTTTTGGACTCTGCAAAGCTTTGTTTTATGACCTAATATGTGGTCTATTCTAGAGAATGTTCCATGTGTGCTAGAAAAAAAAGCATACTTTGCAGCAGTTGGGTGGAGAGTTCTGTATAAGTCAATGAGGTCAAGTTGGTTGATTGTTGTAATTAGGTCTTCCGTGTCCCTATTGAGCTTCTTACTGGATGTCCTGTCCTTCTCTGAAAGTGGTGTGTTGAAGTCTCCTACTATAATTGCGGAGGTGTCTATCTCACTTTTCATTTCTGTTAAAATTTGATTTATGTATCTTGCAGCCCTGTCATTGGGTGCATAAATATTTAATATGGTTATGTCTTCCTAATCAATTGTCCCTTTTATCATTATATAGTGTCCTTCTTTATCCTTTGTGGTGGATTTAAGTCTAAAGTTTATTTTGTCAGAAATTAATATTGCTACTCCTCTTCTTTTTTGCTTATTGTTTGCTTGATATATTTTTTTCCATCCTTTGAGTTTTAGTTTGTTTGTGTGTCTAAGTCTAAGGTGTGTCTCTTGTAGGCAGCATATAGATGGATCGTGTTTCTTTATCCAGTCCGTGACTCTCTGTCTCTTTATTGGTGCATTTAGTCCATTTACATTTAGCGTAATTATAGATAAATAAGTTTTTAGTGCTGTCATTTTGATGCCTTTTCATGTGTGTTGTTGGCAATTTCATTTTTCCACATACTTTTTTGTGCTGAGGCGTTTTTCTTAGTAAATTGTGAGATCCTCATTTTCGTAGTGTTTGACTTTATGTTAGTTGAGTCGTTACGTTTTTCTTGGCTTTTATCTTGAGTTATGGAGTTGTTATACCTTTTTGTGGTTACCTTGTTATTTACCCCTATTTTTCTAAGTAAAAACCTAACTTGTATCATTCTATATCACCCTGTATCACTCTCCATCTGGCAGTTCAATGCCTCCTGTATTTAGTCCCTCTTTTTGTTTATTGTGATCTTTTACCTATTGACTTCCGTGATTCCCTGTTATGTGTATTATTATTATTATTTTTTAGTTAATCTTAATTTGTTTGTTTTTGTGATTTCCCTATTTAAGTTGATATCAGGACGTTCTGTTTTGTGACCTTGTATTGTGCTGGTATCTGATATTATTGGTTTTCTGACCAAACAATATCCTTTAGTATTTCTTGTAGCTTTGGTTTGGTTTTTGCAAATTCTCTAAACTTGTGTTTATCTGTAAATATCTTAATTTCGCCTTCATATTTCAGAGAGAGTTTTGCTGGATATATGATCCTTGGTTGGCAGTTTTTCTCCTTCAGTGCTCTATATACGTCGTCCCATTCCCTTCTTGCCTGCATGGTTTCTGCTGAGTAGTCTGAACTTATTCTTATTGATTCTCCCTTGAAGGAAACCTTTCTTTTCTCCTTGGCTGATTTTAAAATTTTCTGTTTATCTTTGGTTTTGGTGAGTTTGATGATAATATGTCTTGGTGTTTTTCTTTTTGGATCAATCTTAAATGGGGTTCGATGAGCATCTTGGATAGATATCCTTTCATCTTTCATGATGTCAGGGAACTTTTGTGTCAGGAGTTCTTCAACTATTTTCTCTGTGTTTTCTGTCCCCCCTCCCTGTTCTGGGACTCCAATCACACACAAGTTATCCTTCTTGATAGAGTCCCAGATGATTCTTAGGGTTTCTTCATTTTTTTTTAATTCTTTTATCTGATTTTTTTTTCAGCTATGTTGGTGTTGATTCCCTGGTCCTCCAGATGTCCCAGTCTGCATTCTAATTGCTCGAGTCTGCTCCTCTGACTTCCTATTGCGTTGTCTAATTCTGTAATTTTATTGTTAATCTTTTGGATTTCTACATGCTGTCTCTCTATGGATTCTTGCAACTTATTAATTTTTCCACTATGTTCTTGAATAATCTTTTTGAGTTCTTCAACAGTTTTATCAGTGTGTTCCTTGGCTTTTTCTGCAGTTTGCCTTATTTCTTTTGTGATGTCTTGAAGCATTCTGTAAGTTAGTTTTTTATATTCTGTATCTGATAATTCCAGGATTGTATCTTCATTTGGGAAAGATTTTGATTCTTTTGTTTGGGGGGTTGTAGAAGCTGTCATGGTCTGCTTCTTTATGTGGTTTGATGTGGACTGCTGTCTCTGAGCCATCACTGGGAAACTAGTTTTTCCAGAAAATCTGCTAAAAAAAAATGCAGTCAGATCCCTCTCAGAGTTCTCCCTCTGGCTCAGGCTATTCGGAAGTTAATGAATCCGCCTGGGGAGGATGGGAGAGGGATCAGAGAGATAGGAGAGTAGCACCTCCGAATATAGCCAGAGTTGCTTGTCTTGCTTCGAATGACTATTATATCTGAGATTTCTGTGGGGCACGTCGCCTATGTGTGCTGGCTGTGTGGAGACTGCCCCCGGCGGGTCTGGCCCGCTGGAGTCACAGTCAGATCCTCCGCTACCAGCCTGGGACCGTGCACTCCGGACTCCAAAATCAGTCGCTGCCTCCCGGGGACTCCCTGTCCCACCTGCCGCATTGCCCCGCCACCCTGCTAACCGGCTGGGCTCCCCCCCAGTGTCAGCTCAGGCGAGCGGAGCAGCTCCCCGCACCTGCGCTGCGACCGCGCGTCCTGGCTGGGACTCCACTCTCCCTGCTCCAAGACCCGTCACTGTCTCCCGGGGACTTCTCCCACTGGCTGCGTTGCCACGCCGCCCACGCGAACTGGCTGGGCCCCCTCCCGGGGTTATTTCAGGGGGTTGGAGCAGCTCCCCGCGCCCGAGCTCCACCAAAATCCCAGTGAGACGGCTCCCCGGCTGGGACGCCGCTCTCGGGAGGCCAGGTCTGTTTTAAAGAAATACTTTATATTTCTTTGCTTAGGATTTTTTTTGTGTGTGTGTGTATGCACTAGTACCAATTTGTACACAGTTTCCAGTTAAATGGCTTATTATTTTGAGATCAAGCATCATCCTTTGAAAAGTAAAGCTATGTACAGAGAAGCCTGATACAGAACAGCTCGGCCTCAGGCAACATGGCAATTCAGCTTTCCACACTTGGAATTCTTTTCCTGACTGCTCAAACTGTCTGCCACGGTGTCTGACACCTGCACTGAGTCTTCTCCCATCACTAGAGTCTGAATATCATCTACTTCTCTCATACATCAAACCCGGTACACCTTGGGGTGGATTTGGTCCTCTGTAGCTGCCCTGTTGAATTCCCTCCACCTGTGGTCAGTCTGTTCATTCAAGCCCTCATTCCAAAGTGACAATTCATCCCTACGAGGGCTAAAGTGCAGGAAAGCCTCCTCCCTCCCATCACCTCTAGATGTGAATTTATGGATTCATTTCACATGGACTTCCCTCGTGGAGCCCTGAGACTCACATCTAACTCCAGAGTCACTGTTTCCCTGAACTCTTGAAGGCCTTTGCCCTCTGACTGAACTGCCTTAGATGCCACCTTCAGCCTGGACGAAGCCTGAGAAGGTCTTGCTTTCTGAACATGGCCAAGCCTCCTGATTCTGCCCTCCAGGGGAAGGGCTGCTCCTGCTGCTTTCCTTTGTTTTTCTTGGAATCTACTTGGCTACATGTGTGATGTTTGCTAAAGACTGATGCCATGGAGGATTTCTTCTAGAGTCTAGGGCTGACATTTACTGAAGGCAGGAATTTCTCTCAGAAATGTATTTTTGTTCTTTTCCATAACATGGCCTATAATCTGGTTCGGCTTTTTCTCACCTAACATCACTGCATAATGCATAATCTTGCATTATGTCTTAATTACTCAGTGCTGCTATAACAGAAATACCACAGATTGGCAGCTTTAAAGAACAGAAATTTATTTTCTCACAGTTCTAGAGGCTAAAAGTCTAAATCAGAGACTTGGCTCTGTTGATCCCTTCTGTGAGCCTCTCTCCTAGTTTCTGGGGTTGGCCAGTGATCCTTGGTCATCCTTTGCTTGTAGATCTTTACATGTTGTTTGTATTCCCCTGTGTGCTTGTGTCTCTGTTCTGGGCTTTTATAACTCATAAAAGATTAGCTTTTGGATTCACTCTACACTGGTATGACCTCAAATGATTGATTGATTACATTGCATAAGATTGCATTATAGAAGTTGATTACATTATATTATATTACATTGGAGGTAAGGAAATTACATTACATTTTGGAAGGTAATCTACTCTACCAAGGCCAACTAATCACATGATTTAATCTACATGACAGTAACTAGACTAGTGTTTGATTAAACAACTGGGAATCAAAGCCTAGCAAGTTGACCCACAAAATTAACTATTACACATATCTTCCCTTCCATCCTTATTTTTTTTAATTTTTTTTCTCTTATTGTGCTTTAAGTGAAAGTTTACAGCTCAAGTTAATTTCTCATACAAAATTTATACACATATTGTTATATGACAATAGTTGCAATCCCTATAATTTGACAGCACACTCCGCCTTTCCGCCCCAGGTTTCTCGTGTCCATTCAACCAGTTCCTGTCCTTTCCTGCCTTCTCATCCTGCCTCTGGATGGGAGCCACAAACTTGGTTTCCTGTATCTGCTTGAACTGAGAAGCACTCTCTCCACAAGTATCATTTTATGTTTTATACCACAGTCTAATCTTTGTCTGAAGAGTGGTCTTTGGGAATGATTTTAGTTCTGGGTTAACAGAACGTCTGGGGGCCGTGGCCTCGGGGGTTCCTCCAGTCTCAGTGAAACCATTAAGTCTGGTCTTTTTATGTGAATTAGAGTTCTGCTCAATACCTTTCTCCCACTCTGTCAGGGACTCTCTGTTGTGTTCCCTGTCCGGGCGGTCATTGGGTGGTGTCCGGGCACCATCCAGTTCTTCTGGTCTCAGAATGATGAAGTCCCTCGTTTATGTGGTCCTTTTGTCTCTTGGGCTAATATTTCCCTTGTGTCTTTGGTGTTCTTCATTGTCCTTTGCTCCAAGTGGGTTGGGACAAATTGATACATCTTAAATGGCTGCTCACAAGCTTTTAAGACCCCTGATGCCACTTACCAAAGTTGGATGCAGAAAACATTTCTTAATAAACTTCATTATATGAATTGACCTACATGTCCTCTGAAACCATGGCCCCAGACCCCAACCCCAGCTACTCTGTCCCTCGAAGTACTTGGTTGTGTTCAGGAAAGTTCTAAGCTTTTGGTTTAGTCTAGTTGTGTTGATTTCTCCTATATTGTGTGTTGTCTTTCCCTTCACCTAAGATGATTTTTGTCTACATTTAGTTAGTGAATTCCTCTCTCATTCCCTCCCCACAGTCATAACCACAAAAGAATGTTTTCTTCTGTGTTTAAACCTTTTCTTGAGTTCTTATAATAATGGTATCATACAATATTTGTCTTTTTTTTTGTAAATAAAGATTTATTGAGCTCAGTGCAAACACAACTGAATTATCACTTCTATCTCTTGTCTTTTTTACCTCTGACCTTCCCTATGTCTATACCTCCAGAGAGCTAAGTTAGGATAGGGAAGTAATTCTAGATTGGAAGATATATGTTCATGGAAAACTTCTTGTTCCAGATCTGCAACCATGTGCTGTTTGTTAGGCTGCATCGAATACAGCTGTTTTTGTTACTCCTTTTTCATGTCCTTCCTCAATCTTTCCAGGCTCAATTTATTTAGAGTCCTGCAAAAAAAAAAAAAAAAAAAAAAAGTTGCTGTGGGGTTGATTCCGATTCATAGTGACCCCATCTGTGTCAGAGTAGAACTGTACCCCATAGGGTTTTTGGATTTTTTAATTTACTTTATTTTGTTTTTGTCGTTGTTGAGAATATACACAGCAGAATATACACCAATTCAACAATTTCTGCATATACAGTTCAGGTACATTTATTATATTCTTCGTATTCTGCACCCTTCTTACTCTCCTTTTGGAGCTGTTCCTCCCTCGTTAAATTCACTACTCCCTAAGGTTCCTATATAATCTTTCAAGCTGCTGTTGTCAATTTAATCCCATACAGATAGTTCTTAAAAGAGCATAATGCTCAAGGCAGACATTCTTTATCAGTTAAGCAAACTATTGTTTGGTCTAAAGAAGATTTTAGGGGATATTTTTGGTTTAAGGTTTAGATTTAAAGATTACCTCAGGGCAATACTTTCAGGGGTTCTTCCAGCCTCCATGATTCCAGAAAAACTAAATTCTATGAGAATTTGAAATTCTTTTCTGCATTTTCTCCCTTTTAATCAGGATTCTTCTACAGAATCATTGATCAAGACATTTAGTAATGGTAGCTGAGCATTATCCAGTTCTCCTGGTCTCATGGCAAAAAAGGCAGTTGTTTATGGAGGCAATTAGCCATACATTCCATTTCTTCCTCTGTTGTTCCAGGTAAATACAGACCAGTTGTTGTACTTTGTTTTGTTTTTTAAAATTTTTAAATTGTACTTTAAATGAAGGTTTACAGAACAAACTAGTTTCTTATTAAACAGTACACATATTGTTTTATGACATTGGTTAACAACCCCATGATATGTCAACACTCTCCCTTCCCAACCTTGGGTTCCCTATTACCAGATTTCCTATCCCCTCCTGCCTTCTAGTCCTTGCCCCTGGGCCGGCGTGCCCCTTTAGTCTTGTTTTGTTTTATGGGTCTGCATAATCTTTGGCTAAAGGGTAAACCTCAGGAATGACTTTATTTCTGAGTTGAAAGGGTGTTGGGGGGCCATACTCTCAGGGTTTCTCCAGTCTCTGCCAGACCAGCAAGTCTGTTCTTTCTTTTTGAGTTAGATATTTGTTCTACATTTTTCTCCAGCTCAGTTCAGGACCCACTATTGTGGTTCCTGTCAGAACAGTCAGTGGTGGTAGCTGGGCACCATCTAGTGGTAGTGGGCTCATTCTGGGGGAAGCTGTGGTAGATGTGGCCCATTAGTACTTTGGACAAATCTTTTCCTTGTATCTTTAGTTTTCTTCATTCTTCCTTGCTATTGAAGGGGTAAGACCAGAGGAGTATCCAAGGTGGCCACTCACAGACTATTAAGACCCAGACGATATTCACCAAAGTAAATGTAAAACATTTTCTTTATAAACTATGTTATGCCAATTGAGGTAGATGTTCCCTGAGACTATGGTCCCCACAGCCTTCAACTCAGCAATTCAGTCCCTCAGGGAGTTTAAACGTGTCTATGAAGCTTCCATGACCTTGCCTTGTACAGGATGTGCTGGCCCCCCAGTATTGTGCACTGTCTTACCCTTTACCAAAGTTATCTCCTAACTATAGTGTATTTTGTATTTTTCCATCCCCAACCCTCTCCTCCTTCACACCATCAAAGATTGTTTCTTTTTGTGTGTAAACTTTTTCATGAGTTTTTACAGTAGCGGTCTCCTACAATATTTGTCCTTTTGTGATTGACTTATTTCACTCAGCATAATGCCCTCCAGATTCATTCATGTTATGAGATGCTTCACAGACTTACCATTGTTCTTCGTCATTGCATAATTACTCCATTGTGTGTATGTACCACAGTTTATCCATTCATCTATTGATGGGCATCTAGTTTGTTTCCATTGTTTTGCTATTGTGAACAAAGCTGCAATGAACATGGGTGTGCATATGTCTATTTGTGTGATGACTCTTATTTCTCTAGAATATATTCCTAGGAGTGGAATTGCTGAATCCTGTGGTATTTCTTTCTAAGGAAGCACCATATCATTTTTCAAAATGGTTGTGTCATTTTGCATTCCTACCAGCAGTGCCTACATGTTCTGATCTCCCCTCAACCTCTCCAACATTTGTCATTTCCTGTTTTTGTGTGTGTGTGTGTGTGTGCCAGTAATGCCGGGGTGAGATGGTATCTCATCGTGGTTTTGATTTGCATTTTTCTAATGGCTAGTGATTACTAGCATTTCCTCATGTGTCTGTTGGTCACTTGAATGTCTTCTTTGATGAAATGTCTGTTCATTTCCTTTGCTCAGTTTTTAACCTGATTATTTGTCTTTTTCTTGTAGAGGTGTTGGATTTTCTTGTAGATTTTAGAGATTAGAACTTTGTCAGATTTGCAATAGCCAAAACATTTTTCATAGTCTGTAGGTTCTCTTTTTTATTCTTTTGACAAAGTCTTTTGATGAGCGTAAGTGTTTAATTTTTGGAAAATCCCAGTTATCTAGCTTATCTTCTGGAGTTTGTGTGTTGTGATTTATATCCTATTGATGCCGTGTAATAAGGCCTCTAGTGTTGATCCTATTTTTTCATCTATGAACTTCATAGTTTTTGGCTTCATATTTAGGTATATGATCCATTTTGAATTATTTTTTGTATACGGTGTGAGGTGTGGCTCCTGTTTCCCTTTCAGGACATTCATTTGCTGATGTGGCATGACTCAAAATGAGAAGAAACAGCTGCAAATGTCCATTAATAATCAGAACCTGGAATGTACAAAATATGAATCTAGAAAGTTGGAAATTATCAAAAATGAAATGGAACACATAAACATTGATATCCTAGGCATTAGTGATCTAAAATGGACTGGTACTGGCCATTTTGAATTGGACAATCATATAGTCTACTATGCCAGGAATGACAACATGGAGAGGAATGGTGTTGCATTCATCATCCAAAAGAACATTTCAAGATCTATCGTGAAATACAAGGCTGTCAGTGATAGGATAATATCCATATGCCTATAAGGAAGGTCAGTTAATAGGACTATAATTCAAATTTATGCACCAACTGTTAAGGCCAAGGATGAAGAAATTGAAGATTTTTATCAGCTTCTACAGTCCGAGATTGATCAAACATGCAATCAGGATGCATTGATAATTACTAGTGATTGGAGTGAGAAAGTTGAAAACAAAGAAGAAGAATTGGTAGTTGGAAAATATGGCCTTGGTGATAGAAACAATGCCAGAGATCGGATAATTGAATTTTGCAAGATCAATGACTTCTTCATTGCAAATACCTTTTTTTTACCAGTATGAATAGTTACTATACAAAAAAAAAAAATTTTTTTTTTTTTTTTTATATACATGTACCTCACCAGATGGAATGCACAGGAATCAAATTGACTACATCTGTGGAAAGAGAAAAACTTCAACATCACTGGTCAGAACAAGGCCAGGTGCCAACTGTGGAACAGACCATCCATTGCTCATATGCAAGTTCAGGTTGAAACTGAAGAAAATCAAAGCAAGTCCACAAGAGCCAAAGTAAGACCTCGAGTATATCCCACCTGAATTTAGGGACCATCTCAAGAACAGATTTAACGTGTTGAACACTAATGACTGGAGACCAGACGAGTTGTGGAATGATATCAAGGACATTATACATGAAGAAAGCAAGAGGTTATTGGAAAGACAGGAAAGAAAAAGACCAAGATGGTTGTTAGAGGAGACTCTGAAACCTCATCTTGAATCTCAGGCAGCTAAAGCAAGAGGAAGAATGATGAAGTAAAAAAACTGAACAGAAGATTTCAAAGGCGGCTCGAGAAGACAAGGTAAAATATTATAATGACATGTGCAAAGAGCTGGAAATAGAAAACCAAAAGGGAAGAACATGCTTGGCATTTCTCAAGTTGAAAGAACTGAAGAAAAAATTCAAGCCTCCAGTTGTAATAGTAAAGGATTCTATAGGGAAAATATTAAATGATGCAGGAAGCAGTAAAAGAAGATGGAAAGAATAGACAGAGTCATTATACCAAAAAGAATTAGTCAACGTTCAGCCATTTCAAGAGGTAGCATATGATCAGGAACTGATGGTACTGAAGTAAGAAGCCCAAGCTGCGCTGAAAAAAAAATCTGAAGGCACTGGCAAAAAACAAGGATCCAGGAATTGACAGGATATCAGTTGAGATGTTTAAACAAACTGGTGCAGTGCTGGGAGTGTTCCTTAACCTATGCTAAGAAATTTGGAAGAAAGCTGCCTGGCCAACCAGCTGGATGAGATCCATATTTATGCCTATTTCAAAGAATAATGGGATTTCCAGAACACTTAATTGTGCTCATGAGGAAATTGTACATAGATCAAGAGGCAGTTGTTTGGAGAGAACAAGGGAATACTGAGTGGTTTAAAGTCAGGAAAGGTGTGCATCAGGGTTGTATCCTTTCACTATACCTATTCAATCTGCATGTTGAGCAAATAATACGAGAAGCTGGACTATATGAAGAGGAACGGGGCATCAGTGTTGGAGGACGACTCGTTAACAACCTGGTTTATGCAGATGACACAACCTTGCTTGCTGAAAGTGAGGAGGACTTGAAGCACTTACTGATGAAGATCAAAGGTTATAGCCTTCAGTATGGATTGCACCTCAACATAAAGAAAACAAAAATCCTCGCAACTGGACCAATAAGCAACATCATGATAAAAGGAGAAAAGATTGAAGTTGTCAAGGATTTCATTTTACTTGTATCCACAATCAACAGCCGTGGAAGCAGCAGTCAAGAAATCAAAAGACAAATTGCATTGGGCAAATCTGCTGCAAAGGACCTCTTTAAAGTGTTGAAAAACAAAGATGTCACCTTGAAGACTAAGGTGTGGCTGACCTGGGCCATGGTATTTTCAATTGCCTCATATGCATGTGAAAGCTGGACAATGAATAAGGAAGACGGCAGAAGAATTGACCCCTTTGAATTGTGGTGTTGGTGAAGAATATTGAGTACAGCTTGGACTGTCAAAAGAACAAACAAATGTGCCTTGGAAGAAATACAACCAGAAGGCTCTTTAGAAGCAAAGGATGGTGAGACTGCATCTTAAATACTTTTGAATTGTCATCAGGAGGGATCAGTCCCTGGAGAGGGACATCATGGCTGGTAAAGTACAGGGTTAGCAGAAAAGAGGAAGACCCTCAACAAGATGGATTGACACAGTGGCTGCACAGCATAACAACGATTGTAAGGATGGCACAGGACCCGGCAGTATTTCGTTCCATGGTACATAGGGTCAGTATGAATTGGAACCGACTCGATGGCACCTAACAACAGTGGATCCTCTTTCATTTTTTTTCAGATGGACATCCAGTTTTGCCAGCACCATTTGTTAAAAAGACTGCCTTTTTCCAGTCTTTGGTCCCTTGTCGAAGATCAGGTGACCATAGGTGGATGGATTTACATCTGAATCCTCAATTGTGTTCCATTGGTCAATGTATATGTCGTTGTACCAATGCCAGGCTGTTTTGACTACCATAGCTGTATAGTGGGTTCTGAGGTCAGGTAGTGTGAGTCCTCCTACTTTATTCTTCTTCTTCAACAGTGCTTTACTTATCTGGGGCTTCTTCTCTTTCCATATAAAGTTAATGGTAAGTTTTTCTACCTCTTTAAAGAATGTTGTTGATATTCAGATTGGGATTGCATTGTATTTGTAACTCACTTTGGGTGGAATTGTCATTTTCACAATGTTGAGACCATGAGCATGGTGTATTTTTCCATTTATGTAGATCTCTTTTGGTTTACTTCAGTAGAGTTCTGTAGTTTTCTTTGCATAGGTCCGTTACATCCCTGGTTAGATTTATTCCTAAGTATTTTAGTTTTTTAGGGGCTATTATGAACAGTATTGTTTTTGTGATTTCCTTTTCATCATTCTTTTTATTGGTGTTTAGGAATCTAACCGATTTTTGTATGTTTCTCCTGTATCCTGCTTCTCTGCTGAAACTTTCTATTAGTTTCAGTAGTTTTCTCTTGGAGTCTTTTGGATTTTCTATGTATAGTATCATATCATCTGCAAATAAGGACATTTTAACTTCTTCATTACAATTTTGGATGCCCTTTATTTCTTTTTCTTGCCTTATTGCTCTAGCTACAACTTCCACCACAATATTAAATAGGAATGGTGATAAAGGACATCCTTGTCTTGTTCCTGTTCTCAAGGGAAATGTTTTTAGCCTCTCTCGGTTAAGAATGATGTTCGCTGTTGGTTTTGGATAGATGCCATTTATTATGTTGAGAAACTTCCCTTCTATACCTATTTTATTGAGAGTTTTTATCAGAAATGTGTGTTGGACTTTTTCGAATGCCTTTTCTGTGTCGAATGAGATGATCATGTGATTCTTTTCCTTCCTTTGATTTGTGTGATAAAAAAAATGTGATGGATTATGTTAATTGATTTTCTAATGTTGAACCATCCTTGCATACCTGGTATGAATCCTTCTTGGTTGTGGTGTATTATTTTTTTGATATGATGCTGAAATCTATTGGCTAGAATTTAGTTGAGAATTTTTGCGTCTATATTCATGAGAGATATTTGCCTGTAATTTTCTTTTTTTATGGTGTCTTTGCCTGGTTATGGTATCAGTGTTATGCTTGCTTCATAGAATGAATTTGGAAGTATCACTTCTTTTTTTATGTTCTGAAATAGTTTAGCAGTACTGGCATAAACTCTTCTCTGAATGTTTGGTAAATTCTCCTGTGCATTCATCTGGGCCAGGGTTTTTTTTCTTGGGAGTTTTTTAAATTACCTTTTCAAGCTCTTCTCTTGTTATGGGTCTGTTCAGATTTTCAACATCATTTTGTGTTCGTTTGAGTAGGCACCGTGTTTCCAGAATTTTGTCCATTTCTGTAGGCTTTGAAATTTGTTGGAGTATAGTTTTTCATAATATTCTATTAAGATCTTCTTTATTTCAGTTGGGTCTATTGTAATCCCCCATTTCATTTCTTATTTGTGCTATTTGTGTCCTCTAGTGTTTTCTTTTGTCAATTTGGCCAGTGGCTTGTCGATTTTTCTTGATCCTTTCAAAGAACCAGCTTTTGGTTTTGTTGATTCTATTGTTTTTCTATTCTCTACTCCATTTATTTCTGCTTTGATCTTTATTATTTCCTTTCTTCTGGTGGCTGAGGGCTTCTTTTGCTGTTCTCTATTTGTTCAAGTTGTGTAGCTAATGTTTTGATTTTGTCCCTTTCTTCTTTTTTGATGTGTGCCCTAAATTGATCTCTGAGGACTGCCTTTGCTGTGTCCCAAAGGTTATGGTAGGATGTGCTTTCATTCTCATTTGATTCTATGAGTTTTTTTTTATTTCACCTCTGATTTCTTCTATTACCCAATGGTTTTTAAGCAGGGTGTTATTCAGTTCCCATGTAACTGATTTTTTTTTCCTTGCTCTTCTTGTTGTTAATTTCTACTTTGAGGGTGTTGTGGTAAGAGAAGATACTTTGTATTATCTCAGTGTTTCGAATTTTGTTGAGGGCTGCTCTGTGGCCTAAGATGTGGTCTATTCTGGAGAACATTCTATGTGCCTTGGAAAAGAATGTGTACTTTGCAGCTGTTGCGTGGAGTGTTCTATATATGTCTGTGAGGCTAAGTTGGCTGATTGTGTCCTTTAGCTCTTCTGTATCTTTGCTGAGAACCTTTCTAGATGTTCTACCCTTCACCGAGAGTGGCGTGTTGAGGTCTCCTACCATTATTGCGGAACTGTCAATTTCTCTTTTCAGTGCTGTTAGAGTTTGTTTTATGTATTTTGGAGCCTTGTCATTGGGTGCATAGGTGTTTGTTATGTTTAAGTCTTCATGATGGACTGTCTCTTTAATCATTATATAGTGCCCTTCTTTGTCTGTTTTGGTGGATTTTGTTTTTAAGTCTATTTTATCTGAGATTAGTATTGCCACTCCTGCTCCATTTCTAGAGTTATTTGCTAGATATATTTTTGTCCATTTTTGATTTTTAATAAATTTACATCCTTATTTTTAAGGTGTGTCTCTTGTAGACAGCATATTGATGGATCCTGGTTTCTTTTTTTTTTTTTCCCACCCATTCTGTCATTCTCTGTCTCTTTATGGGTGCATTTAGGCCATTTACATGCAAAATAATTATTGAGAGGAGGTAGTTTATTGCTGTCATTTTTTAGTGGTTTTTTTTTTGTGGTGCTGACATTTTCTTTGTTCCTCTTACTCTTCTCTGCTGAATTCCCTTTTTTTGTGGATTTCTTTCATTTTTGTAGATTTTGTTTTTATTGAGACTTTATGTTTTTCTTCTTTATTTTGATGAGTAGGTTTGTTAACTTTTTTTGTGGTTACCTTCAAATTTACCCTTATCTTTTTAGGTTTGAACCAGTATATTATTATTATTATTACTATTACTACGTATCACCTTGCCTTCCTCTCCATTAGAAAGTTCTATACCTACACCATTTATTTCCTCTTTTATTGTTCTGATGTTGTTATCATTTACAGAGAAAACTCTGATTCCCTGTTGTAATTCTTGTGGCTTTGGATAGTCTTTGAGAGTTCATTTCTTAGGTTGGTATCTGGCTGGTACTATCTTGCATCCAAGATTCAGGCTGTGATCTGATGTTGTTTGTTCTCAGACCAAAGTGCTCCCTTTAATAATTTTTGTAGATTTGGTTTGGTTTTTACATATTCCCTTAATTTCTGTTTATCTGAAAATGTCCTAATTTCACCATCACATTTGAATGAGAGTTTTGCAGGATATATTATTCTTTTTGGCATTTTTTTTTGTCTCAAAATTTTATATATATCATCCCTTTGCCTTCTTGCCTACATGGTTTCTGCTGAATAATCAGAGCTTAGTCTTATTGTCTCTTCTCTGTATGTGACTTTTTGTTTTTCTTGAGCTTCTCTCAATATTTTTTCTTTGTCTTTGTTTTTAGCAAACGTGATTATGATATGCCTTGGTGATTTTCTTTTGGGGTCTACCCTATATGGGGTTAGTTGAACTTCTTGGATGGTCAGCTTTTCATCATTCATGATATTAGGGAGGTTTTCTGGCAACAATTTTTCAGTAATCTTCCCTGAGTTTTCCATTTTATCCTCCTGATCTGGAAATCCCATCACTCACAGATTTTTGCTTTTGATTGTATCCCACATAATTCTCAAGGTTTCTTATTTTCCTTCTTTCTTTTTTCTGATTTTTTCTCAGACAGAGCTGTATCCATGTGTTTGTCTTCAATTTCACTGATCATGTCTTCCATCATTTCAAACCTGCTCCTCAGTCCTGTGACACTTCCCATTACTGAAATTTTGTTGCTTATCTTTCAGATTTATAATTGCTGTTTTTGTGTGATTTCTAGTTGTGAATTTACTTTGTTCCTGTATTTTTTCCTGAATTCTTCTCTTTTTTGTGTCTGTATTTTCCATGAATTTGTCTATTTTTTCCTCATTTTTGTCTACTTTTTGCTTCAACTCTTGGATAGCTCTGAATATTAGAGATTTGATTTCCCTGTCAGGTTGTTCTCGTGCCTTTTCCTCTACTGGAAAGTCATATGCTGTTTTATTTTGGACACCTACTGGAACCATCCTCTCCTGTTTTTTTAATGTTTTGATATTTTCTGCTGTCTTTGGGATAGTCAGTAGTTGTTTTCTTAATTTGTTGATTGTAGATCCGTTTGTTTCATCCTGCTTTTTTGTTTTATTTGGGTATGCCTGAGCAGGTGGGCAATGCATTCTTTTTTGTTTCCTTGTCTGTGGTTAAGATAATTTTCACCTCCTCATCCAGGGGGCAGGGCTAGCCACTCAGCTATGGTGCAGCAGGGCAGGTCCAGCTGAAGGGAAGGGTCCGGGATGGGTTGTTTGTGGCACTTACTAGGGCCGACATGGTGGGTGGGGAATCAGTTCTTGGCAGATTCCAGTAGGCCATACCTGTGCTGCTTGGGGGTGTGATGTTCAGCGCATGGTGCAGGTAGGCAGGAAGGTTGGGGGAGGTTGTTATGTGTGGAGATAATACGTGTATGGGAACTAGGAGAGAGAAAGAGGAGCCAAAAACAAAAAAACAAACCAAAAAAAAAGTGCTAAGAGCGCTTGCCTTTGGATTGGGGAGATGAGAAACCAAGAAATGGAGGAAAACAAAAAGCAAAAAAGGAAAAAGAATAATAACTAGATAAAAATTTGGAAAAAGAAAGAAAGAAATGAAAAGCCCCTAGGGGTCCCAACAGTGCAACTGTGAAGGCTGGGGAACTGGCTTTCAGCCTGTGCATTATAGCCTGGCTAGCACTAGTTTTTTTTTTTTTAGAGGGATATAGGTGTCACACAGTTCCAAGTATTCAAGAGACAGGAAATGAAGCTAAGTATAGAGAGAGGAGAACTGAGAAATGAAGAAAGACAGAAAGAAAGAAAAAAGAGTTGCTCCCAGGGATCCCCAAAATGCAGCTTCACAGATTGGTGGAATGGCTTCTAAGTCTTTAGTGCAGCCCAGCTAGAAGGGACTCCCAAGCTGTGAAAAGAAAAATGAAAACAAGCAAAACAAAATAAAGCTGGAAAAAAAATAGCCACTTGGATCCCACCAGCGTGGTGTCACTGGCTGGGGGAGTGGTTCCTCAGTTGAGCGGCACTTCATAGCCTTTTAAGAAGAAGCAAAGATGGCACAAGAAGCCAGAAGATCAAGAGAAAGAAGGCAGAGGTGGTGGGGGGCATGGAAGAAACCAAAGAAATGGAAAAAAGCAACATCAGCAACATACAAATGCCACTCAGGGGGCCAGCCAGTGTGGGAGGGGCGAATCTAAGCGACCCAGGGCTGAAGCAGTTGCCTCCTGGCCAAGAAACTGTGGCTTGCAGGAAGCAGAGAAGGCCAGGGTGGGGGGTGAGGGAGAGGGAGAAAGGTGGGGATTAGGAAAGTGTATATAGCTGGTTACTGGATGCTCTGTCTCCTGCTGGGAATTTCCTGAAAGTGCTTTCCCATACTCCCTGTCTGCTGATCTATGACATGAGTAGGGTGAATCCAAGCAGCATGTATGCTGCATTTCTCAGCTGGTTGAGCCACCGCTGCCAGCCAGGAAGTGCAGAGGTAGAGCAGCAGGGAGATAATGGGGAATGGGAATACGTGTATCGCTGGTTACCGGGTTCTCTGTCTCCTGCTGGGAGCTCCATGAAGCTGCTTTCCTGTGCTCCCGTCCATTTCTTGGTTTCTCATCTCTCCACTCCAACAGCAAGCTCTCTTAGTGCTCTTTTTTTCTGTCTTTCTTTTTTCAGTTGTTTGTTTGGGGCTCCTCTTTTTCTCTCCTCTCTCTCCTCTTCCCCATAGCCCTATTAGCTCCAAACATCACAACTTCCTCCCTCGTTCCTGCCTACCTGTACCATGCACTGAACATCACACCTCCAAGCAGCACAGGCACAGCCTACTGGAACCTTCCCAGAACTGATTTCTTGCCTTCCCTGTCAACCCTAGTATGTGCCATAAACAACCCATCCCAGCCCCTCCCCTTCAGCTGGACCTGCCTTTCTGCACCATAGCTGAATGACTGGCCCTGCTCATTGGACAAGTAGGTAAAAAAGTATTGTGACTATAGATGAGCAAACAACAAAGAACACACAACCCACCTGCTCAGACATAACCAAATAAAACAAAAAAGCAGGATGAAACAAACCAATCTACAATTGAGAAATGAAGAAAATAACTACTGAATGTCCTGAAGACAGCAGACAATACCAAAACACATTAAAAAAAAAAAAAAAAAAAAGGGGGACAGCATGGGTCTAGTAGGCATCCAAAAAAAAAAAAAAAAAATTAGAGGACTTTCCAGTAGAAGAAAAGGCACTAGGACTACCTGACAAGGAATTCAAATCTCTAATATTCAGAGCTATCCAAGAGTTGAAGCAAAAAGTAGACAAAAATGAGGAAGAAATAGAAAAATTTTTGGAAAAGGCAGACAAACTCATGGAAAATACAGACAAAAAAAGGAACAATTTGGGAAAGTAATACAGGAACAAAATGCCAAAATAAATTCACAACTAGAAATCATTCAAAAACAACAATTAGAAATCCAAAAGATAAACAACAAGATTTCAGAAATGGACAGTGTCATAGAAGGGGTAAGGAGCAGGTTTAAAAGTTAGAAGACAGAATCAGTGAAATCGAAGACAAACACTTGGATACAACTGTGTTTGGGGAAAAGTCAGAGAAAAGAATGAAGAAACCCTGAGACCCATGTGGGATACAATCAAAAGCAAAAATTCGCAAGTGATCAGAGTTCCAGAACAGGGAGAGAAAACAGAAAACACACAGAGGACCATTGAAGAACTGCTGCCAGAAAACCTCCCTAATATCACGAATGATGAAAAGCTGACCATCCAAGAAGCTCAACGAATCTCGTATAGGATAGACCCCAAAAGAAAAACACCAAGGCATGTCATAATCACAGTCGCTAAAACCAAAGACAAAGAAAAAATCCTGCGAGCAGCTCGAAAAAACCAGAAAGTTACATACAGAGGAGAAACAATAAGACTAAGCTCTGATTATTCAGCAGACACCATGAAGGCAAGATGGGAATGGGATGACATATATAAAACCTTCAAAGAAAAAAATTGCCAACCAAGAATAATATATCCTGCAAACTGTCATTCAAATGTGATGATTAAATTAGGACATTTCCAGATAAACAGAAATTAAGGGAATATGTAAAAACCAAACAAAACTTACAAGAATTATTAAAGGTGTCCTTCGGTCTGAGAACAAACAACATCAGACCACAGTCTGATTCTAGGGTACAGGATTGTACCAGCCAGTTACCAACCTAGGAAATGAACTCTCAAGGACTATCCAAAACCAAAACAATTGCAACAGAGGACCAGAGAGGTTAATCTGTAAATGACAACAACGTCAGAACAATAAAAGAGGGAATAAATGGTATAGGTATAGAACTTTCTAATGGAGAGGAAGGGAAGGCAATACCAAGTAATAATAGAAACCTACCTAGGAAGACAAGGGTAAATTTTAAGGTGACCACAAAGAAAGTTAACAAACCCACTCATCAAAATAAAGAAAAAAAACATGAAGTCTCAATAAAAACAAAATCTACAAAAACAACAAAAGAAATGAAAAAGAAATCCACGAACAAAAGCAACTCAGCACAGGAGAGCAAGAGGAACAAAATGTTAGCACAAAAAAAAAAAAGGAGTACAAAATTACAGCAATAAACTCAACAATAAAGAACAACAATGGATCTGTGAACCATCTCATAACTTGGATGCATCTTGAGAACATTATGCTGAGTGAAATAAGTCAATCACAAAAGGACAAATATTGCATGAGACCACTACTATAAAAACTTATGAAAAGGTTTACATACAAAAAAAAAAAAACAAAGTTTGGTGGTTACGAGGGAGGGGGAGGAGTGGAGATGGAAAAACACTTAATAGACAAAAGATAAGTGGTAACTTTGGTGAATGTAAGACAGTACACAATACTGGGGAAGCCAGCACAACCGGTATAAGGCAAGGCCACGGTAGCTCCATAAACCCATCGAAACTCCCCGAGGAGGCCATGGTCTCTGGGAACATCTAGCTCAATTGGCATAACAGAGTTTATAAAGAAAATGTTCTACATTCTATTTTGGTGAGTAGCATCTCGGGTCTTAAAAGCCTGTGAGCAGCCATCTAGGATACTCCACAGGTCTCACCCCTTCAGGAGCAAAGAAGAATGAAAAAAACTAAAGACAAAAGGGAAATATCAGTCCGAACAACAAATGGCCCATATCAACCACAGCCTTCACCAAACTGAGTCCAGCACAACCAGATGGTGCTTGGCTATCACCACTGACTGCTCTAACAGGGATCACAATAGAGGGTCCTGGACAGAGCTGGAGAAAAATGTAGAACAAAATTCTAACTCAAAAAGAAAGACCAGACTTGCTGGCCTGACAGAGACTGGAGAAACCCTGAGAGTATGGCCCCTTGACACCCTTTTAGCTCAGTAATGAGGCCACTCTACAGGTTTAGCCTTCTGCCAAAGATTGAACAGGCCCATGGAACAAAAAAAGACTAAAGGGGCACATCAGCCCTGGGGCAGGGACTGGAAAGCAGGAGGGAACAGGAAAGCTGGTAACAGGAACCCAGGGTTGAGAAGGAAGAGTGTTGACATGTCGTGGGGTTGCTAACCAATGTCATACAACAATGTGCATACCATTTGATGAGAAACTAGTTTGTTCTTAAACCTTCACCTAAAGTTCAATAAAAAAGGAAAAAAAAAAAAATACCAGATACCATCTCACCCTTACTACAAGGGCAATGATAAAAATAAAAAAAATAAAAAAAAAACCTGAAAATAAATGTTGGCAAGGATGTGGGGAGATCAGAAGCCTTATCCATTGCTGGTTGGAATGTAAAATAGCACAACCATTGTGAAAAATAGTGTGGTAATTTCTTAAAAAACTATAGGATCCAGCAATTCCTATCTTAGGTATATATCCTAGGGCCTAAAGTTGCAAAGCAAAAAACCACATGCATACCTACATTCATTGCAGCACTATTCACAATAGTAAAAAGTGTAAGCAGCCTAAGTGCCCATCAAAAGATGAATGGATAAACAAAGTGTAGTATATACATATCTGAAACTGATTGTCACCAAGTCGATTCCAACTCATAGAGATCCTGTAGGACAGAGTAGAGCTGACCCACAGGGTTTCCAAGGAGTGACTAATGGATTCAAACTGCTAACTTTTTGGTGAACACCAGAGCACTTAACCCCTGAACCAACAGGGCTCCACAATTAAAAATGGGCTTCAGGTGTATGCCCTGCTGTTTCATGCTAATGAGGGCATGCAGTGTTGAATCAGCCCACACAGGTCTAGGCAGGGGTGAAGGGTGCTGCAAGTCTTTGGACCCCTTATGCCAGTGGCTGAACAAAAGGGCAGGACCTCCCAACTGGCTTGAGTTCGTGGTTTAGGGGGAGTGGTGGTGTTTTTTAAAGCTGCAAGGCAGGTGTGGGTGCAAATAGCCCTGAATTCCAGCTTAGGGGGTGTGGCAGTTGTTGAATACTGCTGGACTGGTGTTGGAGCCTAGTGGAGTGGGGGTGGTGGGTGAAGGGAAGGAAACACTTATTCACCATGAAACTCCTGGAGGGGGAGGGGTTATCTTACCCTTGCATGGGTATATTAGACTCTTGCACTTAACTTTCGCAGGTCCAGTGCTGCTTCCACCCAGCTCTGGAGGCTTGGGCAGAGTTGCTGCTGTCTGGCCTCAACGGAAATTATGAGATGAATCCTGAATGCTACTGCTCACCTCAGCACCCATGCACTGGTTGACCCAGCCAGCAGCGTGCTGGCACCCTCTCGGCCAGCACTTGTCTGTTACTTTTGAAGTGCCTCTCCTTCTCCCTGCAGCTCAATCTGACTCTTCAGCTTTGTCTTTGATGATCAGGGCTCCTAGATTGTCATATATAATTGATTCACTTGTTTTTTCAGGCCTTTGTTGTAAGAGGGATGACAGAAACATCTGACTATTCTGCCGTTTTGGCCCTGCCCCTCCAATTGACCTAATGCTGGTTTTAGAATTACTGCTACACTTCTTAGTTCAGTGATTAGTGCCTGGGGTTTTAAAAGTTTGCAAGCACCCATCCAAGAACCAATAATTGGTCTCTATTTGTTTGGTGCAGCAAGGGAAAGAGACTCAGTAAGCAAACATAGATCTGGACTACAGGTGTAACTGCCACAGTGAAGTACTGCCTCCTTAGTAATGAGACCAAAAGAACTGGATGGTGTCCAGCTACCATTACTGAATGTTCTGATCAAGGAATCCATAGATGAATCCTGATCAAAAGGGGATAAAATATGGAACGGGGTTTAAAATTCTTACAGAATCCAGACTTGCTGGTCCTATTAAGATTGGTGGAATGCCCAAAAATATCACTCTGAGAAAAATCTTTGAACCATGAATAAAAATTATCTCCTTAAATAATCTGCAAACTAAACAATGGTTAGGCTAAATTAGTAAAGAATGTTCAACATGAGCTTTGCACTCTTTTAAATAATTGTATGAGGTCAAAGTGTCAACAATAACTCCAAATCCTAGATGAAAAGTTTAGGGGGTAGTGGGTCCAAGCCAATGGTGGTGAAACACTATGGGTAGAGATAGCGAGAATGATGACACAACCTAAAGAAAGTAAGTAATGTTATTTAATTGTACACATAGAAACTGATGAATGGGTCCAAGTTTTGCTATGCATAGTTTTACCAAGATTTAAAAAATAGTAACAGTTCATTACTTTTTAGCACTAAATAGTTTTTCATGATGCGGGTGCAACACAATTTAGCACTTTGTCCGTTTAAGGACATTTGGGGCCATGATGAATAAGGCTGCTGTGAGGTGTGGAACCTCTTTGCAATAAACAATTTGGCCTTTCATTCTGGTTCCTGAGGCCAATGACCTGACCAAGAGGGACCACCTTGAGGCCCGATGCTGAACTAAGCCTCAGGAGCCATGATGTAATCTATCATGGCCATGTGGTGAGTCCAATAAAAGCCTTGGAAGATAGACACTCAGAAGTGCTTCCTGGGTGGTGAGAGTGAATATCTGCTTGCTCTGAGACCCCTCCCAGACTGCAGCCTTTGTGTTTGTATCCTTTTTTCTGCTAGAATAAAGATAGCCCATTTCTCTGGAGTTTGTAATTTGTTCCAATGGATTATTTGACCTAAGAAACAGAGGAGGGGCCATTACTCCGTGACCTAGCCCTGAGTGATTGGGGATGAGAGAGAGAAGGGGCCAGTACCCACTGACTTAGTATTGGGTGAATGGGGATGAGACAGATAAAGCTACATGGAGCAGCTGGTGTCTGAACTGACCATGGAAGGGAAGCCGAGATTTTCACAGGACATAGATGGCATGAAGAATGGTATTTATTATCCACCATGCATTTGGCATGAGAGGTAGATGATCCCAGCCTCCCTGGACCGGTTTGATATAATTGGTACAGTGAGCAGGATTAGCTAGACAGAACCCTAACTTTGTATCTGCTAAAAACGTTTGTGTACAAGTCTGTCTATGAAAATAAGTTTTCATTTCTCTGGGGTATATGCCCAAGAGTATAATTGCCGGGTGTATGGTAAGTCCATTTTTTGTTTAAAAGGAAGAAGAAATGATTTTTCAAGCTCTTCAGAAGCATATCTAACATAAGGGTCTCCATCTTCTTTACAATGTTACCACTTATTGAAGTATTTTTACAAAGCAGTCTTTAAAATACTTGTTTTTGATCTCTGACACTGGCTGAAAATACTACACAGCTGGGAGGCCATTACCTAAGACTGTTTTTTTCTTTTTCCTTTTGAGAATTCTGGCAGAAGATCTCTATACAGATCCCAACTGCATTTATTGAGATTATTTCAGGCCAATTTGTCTTCCTGGAAGAGTATTTTGTCTTTTAAAATAGGTACTTTTTTGAATATAAGGCACCTCTCTCTCTTTTAGTATAACTTGGACATGTAACGTAATTCCAGAAAGGCCTACAAAAGGTTCGTGGTATGAATGATGAAGGTATGATCAACTCCCTCTTCGATGAGGACCCAGGAGAGATGACCTGTCATGATGGGAAAGGGGGAGTTCTTGGGGGATGGATAACCATTCTACAAAAGGGCTAAATACTTGAACATTCAGCAAAGGGTCTCTTTGAAGGCTAGCAAACCCTATGGGGCAGTTCTAGTCTGTCACATGGGGTTGCTATGAGTCTGAATAGACTCAACGGCACCTAAAACAACTTTGCATGCTATGGGCTAGCCAAGACCGTGTACATTTTTTATTACATTATTTAGCAAATGCTGCAGACATCTTGCTTGTAGCTTTCACAAATCCTCAAGCCTTTGTCTAACTTTCATTTAATTCTTTTTGTCCATAGGACAGTGGTATTCACTCTTAGGCAATCAGGTACAATGTCATGAGTTTTGAATAGCATTCACTGCTTAGTGCAGTGACTGTATTTAGTGAGTATTTCAGAGTGAAGGAAATGACTTCATCATTCTGAATTATAAGCAAGTATTCTTGGATACAGCCATTATGCTGAACACTGATGCAATGCTCTGAAAATGTAAATTCTGTTATGCCTTGTCACGGTTATTAAACAAAACTGAAGCAACAAGGGAAATATCATTCCAGTGAGGATTTTAATAGGTTATGAGCCTCTGGTCCATTGACAAGCTGATCCCCCACCCTGGGAGGGATCTGTTAACGCCTACTTGTTACTTTCACTTTCTTTAAATGTCAAAATTGCAGGCCAGTTAAACACACCAGGAAGCCCTTCCAAGTCGTCATGCTCTTTCCTCCACTTGCCTGCACGAAAGAGGTTACAGAGTGATTGATGGTGCTGTTCACGTCAACCATGGTCTAACTGATTTTCTGCCTGCTTGATGTGTCAGTTACTAAAAGATGGGCATTTAAGCCTCCAGCTGTAGTAGTGGATTTGTTTCTTTCTGCTTGCTGTTCTATCAGCTTTTGTCTCACGCATTTTGATGCTCTGTTGTTAGGTGCATTGTTGTTCTTGATGTTGTTAGGTGCCGTCAAGTTGGTTCTGACTCATAACAATGATACACACAACAGAACGAACACTGTACGGTCCTGTGCCGTCCTCATGATGGTTGCCATGTTTGAGCCTATTGTTTAGCCACCGTGTCAGTTCATCTCATTGAGGTGCTTCCTCTTTTTTGCTGACCCTCTACCTTACCAAGAATGATGTCCTTCTCCAGGAACTGGTACCTCCTAATAACATGTCCAGAGTATGTGAGATGAAGTTCCACCATCCTTGCTTCCAAAGGGCGCTCCAGCTGTACCTCTTCCATGATGTACTTATTCATTTTTCTGGCAGTTCATAGTATGTTCAATATTCTTCACCAACACCATAATTCAAATGCATCAATTCTTGAGTCTTCCTTATTCATTGTCCAGCTTTTGCATGTATACAAGGTGACTGAGAATATCATGGCTTCAGTCGGGCACATCTTAGTCCTCAAAGTAACATCTTTGCTTTTTAACTCTTTAAAGAGATCTTTCACATCATATTTGCCCATTGCAGTGCGTTGTTTGGTTTCTTGGCTGCTGCTTCCATAGGTGTTGATTGTGGATCTAAATAAAACAAAATCCTTGACAACTTCAGTATTTTCTCCGTTTAGCATGATGTTGGTTATTGGTCCAGTTATGAGGATTTTTGTTTTATTTTGGGATGTAATCCATTTTAATCCATACTGAAGGCTGTAGTTGTTGATCTTCATCAATAACTGCTTCAAGTCCTCTTTGCTTTCCACAAGAAAGGTTGTTGGGTGCATGCACATCAAGTATTGTTATGTCGTCCTGAAGAACTGACCCCTTGGTCATTATGTAGTGCCCCTCTTTATCCCAGCTAGTTTTGTTTGTTCTGAAGTCTCTTTGTGTGAAATTAATAGAGATACTTCAGCTTTCTTCTGATTAGTGTTATCATTGTATATCTCTCCATCCCTTTAGTTTTAACCTGTCTGTGTCTTTATATTTAAAGTGGATTTGTTTTAGACAACATATTGTTCGGGCTTGTTTTTCATCCACTCTAAAAATATTTGTCTTTAATAAGTATATTTATTTATTTGACAGTTTACTATTTGATTTTATTTACATTTTAGAATTGGTAATACATTCACATGATACAAAAAGTACAAAAGGGTATACATACAGTAAAAAGCTCTTCACCCCAGCTAGAGTGTTTCCTTCTCGAGAGTCAGCTAATATACAGATTTTGTGAATTTTTTTCTGGAGATAATCCATACATATAAATGCAAATTACACTTATGCTTTTTCTTTAAGTGGTATATTTAGACCATTCACAGTTAAAGTGGTTATTGATGTAGTTGAATTAATATCTACCATGTTTGTGACTGTTTTGTATTCACTGAATTTGCTGTTTCATATTTTCCTTTCCCTCTTTTTTTGCCTTCTCCAGTTTTAAATGAGCATTTTATATGATTCTATTTTCTCTCCTCTCAGCAAAGGAATTATATTTCTTTTTAAAATTTTTTCACTGGTTACCCTAGAGTTTGCATTGTACATTTAAAATCAATCTAAGTCCACTATGCCACTTCACAAGTAGTACAGCTACTTTATAACAAGTATTCACAGTTATTTCCTTTCATCCCCCAAGTTTTCTAACTGACCTTTCAGGTTGGTATTGTCAATCTGATTTCACACAGATAGTTTTTAAAAGAGCCCTGTGTTCAAGGGCAACATTCTTTACTAATGAAGATAATCTGTTGTTTGGTTTAAAGAAGACATCAGGTGCTATTTTTCATCTAAGGTTTGAAGATTATCTCAGGGCACTAGTTTTGGGGGTTCATTCAGCCTCACTGACTCCAGAAATTTTGGATTCCATAAGAATTTAAAATTCTGTTTCTCATTTTCCCCTTTTAGTCAAGATTCTAGAGGTTCTTGGATCACAATATTCAGTAGTGATACCTGGGCACCATCCAGCTCCTCTGGTTTCATGGTGTAGGAGGCAGTTTTTCATGGAGACAATTAGCCATGCATTCTACTTCATCTTCCTGTTCCTAACTCTCCTTCTTCCTCTGTTGCTCCAGGCAAAAAGAGACCAATTGTTGTACCCTGAATGGCTGCTTACAAGCTGTTAAGACCTCAGGCACTGTGTAACAAACTAGAAGGTAGAGCAGATACACTAAAAACAGTACAAGGCCAATTAACTGGGGTGTCCCGTGAAACCACGACCATAATCCTTCAAACCAAGAAACCAAATCTCCTGAGATGTTTGGTTATACATAAACAGCCTCAGCAGCTGCTTTTTTTTTTTTTTTATGTAAAACTATATATCACACATTTGTCAATTCAACTGTTTGTAGATGTACAAGTAACTCATTGACTTCAGTTACATTAATCGGCTGTGCAAATATTATCACCTCACCCTTAATCAATGTGAATTTTCTATCACCATCAACAGAATAGAAATTCAGAGTTCAATAAGCAAAAACTCTCCTTTTCACCTTCCCTCCTGCCCCTAATATGTTAGTCTGGTTTTGTTTTTTTTATTTAAAAAGTGAGTTCATACAATATTTGACCTTTTGTGATTGTGTTATTGACTCAGCATAATGTCTTCAAGATTCATCTATGTTGTGGATACATCAGGACTTCATTTCTTTTTCCATCTGAGTAGTATTCCATTGTATGTACATACCACATTTTGTTTATCCATTCGTTCATTGATGGGTTGTTTCCACATTTTGGCTGTTGTGAATAGTTCTGCAATGAACATTGGTGTACATAAGTCTGTTTGAGTCGAAGCTTTCAAGTCCCCTGGGTATATTCCTAGCAATGGGATTGCTAGGTCGCATGGTAGTTCTATTTGTAGTTTTTTTTTTTAGGAACTGCCATCCTGTTTTTCACACCAGCTGTACCATTTCCAACAGGCCATGGTTGCTTAGCCAGAGAAATACTCCCAATGGCCCATTCCCTCAATGCCATATTTTTTGTTTATTTCTTCTCTCTCTTTCCCTTCATTCCTTTCCTTTCTCCCACCCACATAGTCCTGTGTGCCACCCCTGCCTCATCTTGATGGGTTGTGCCACACCACTCAGCTAGAAAGCGACCAGCACACACCCTCCCCAGGCCTGTGCTGCCCCCACCAGCCGGCTCCCTCAGCACCATATTTTTTTTTCTTTATCTTTCCCTTTCTCCCTCCCATTTAGGCTCAGTTCTGCCTTCGACTCTTCCTGATGGGCAGTGCCACACCACCTGGTGAGAGAGACACCAGCTCACCATCACCGTGGTTCTGCCCTGTTTCCAGTGGCCAGTTCCCTTGGTGCCATATTTTGTTGTGGTGGTCGTTTTGGGGTTTTTGTTTGTTTGTTTGGCTTTTTACATTTCTTCTCTCTCTTTCCTTCCTTTCCTTTCCTTTCCCCTGCTCACCTAGCCCTGTGTGCTGCCCCCACCCTTTCTTAAGGAGTGGTGCCAAACTGCTTGACTAGAGAGCCACCAGCCCGCTGCCTCTTCCGGTCTCCCCTATCCCCACCAGCTGGCTCCCTCGGCACCATATTTTTTAATTTATCTTTATCTTTCCCTGTCTCTCTTTTCCTTTTCCCTCCTTCCTAGACACTGTACTGCCTCTGCCCCTTCCTGATGGGCTGTGCTGCACCTCCTGGTGAGAGAGACACCAGCTTGCTGCCACCCTGGTTCTGCCCCACCACCAGTAGCCAGCTCCCTCAGCACATTTTGTTGTTGTTACTTATTTGGTTTGTTTGTTTGTTTCTTCTCTCTTTCCTTTCCTTCCTTGCCTTTCTCCTACCCACCTAGCCCCCTGTACTGTCCTCACTCCTTCTCAGTGTGCTGTGCCACACTGCTCAGCTGAAGAGCCCCTGGCTCATGACCTCCCTGGATCTTCCCTCCACCCACTGGCAGGCTCCTTCGACACCATATATTTTATGTTCATTTTTCTTTATCTTTTCTTCCTTTTCCTTCTCCCTCCCATTTTGACCCTGCATTGCCCCCACCACCTCTTGATGAGCCATATCACAATGACCAGCAAGAGAGACACAAGCTCACTGGTACCCTTGTTCCACTCCATCCCCAACAGCCAGTTCTCTAAGAGCCATATATATTTTTTTCTTCTCTCTATTCCCCTTCCTTCCTTTCCTTTCTCCCACCTACCTATCTCCATGAGCTGCCCCTGACAGTTCTCAGCGAGATGTGCCACACTGCTTGACTAGAGAGCCGCTGGCACATGGTTTCCCTGGATCTGCCTTGCACCCACCAGCCAGCTTCCTTGTTGCCATATTTTTTACTTTTCTTTATCTTTCCCTTTCTCTCTTTTCCTTCTCCCTCCTGCCTAGGCCCTGAATCACCTCCATCCCCTCCTGGTGGGATGGAGCATACTGCCCAGTGGGAGAGACACCAGCTCACTGCCACCCCAGTTCCACCCTACCCTCAATGGCCAGCTCCCTAGTACTACATTTTTTGTTGTTATTATTGTTTTTTTTCTCTGTTTCCCTTCCTTCCTTTCCTTTCTTCCACCCTCCTAGCCCCATTAGCTGACCTACCACTTCTTGACAGGCTGAGGCACTGCTTGGCTAGAAAGCCACCAGTTCTTGGCCTCCCCAGGTCTGCCCTGTCCACCCCTTCCACCGCTGGCTCCCGCTGTGCCATCATTTTTTTTCTGCTTTTGTTTCTCTCTCTTCTTTCTCACTCACACTTAGCTCCACACGTCACATTCTCTCCTTTCCCCCCTGCCCCTTTGCACTGCCTGTTGAGTGCCATGCCCTCAAGATGCACTTGCAAGGGCCTCTGGACCCCCAGATCCTGCCCTGCTGAGCTGCAACCAGACCCACCTTGCTGGCTCCATTTCTTTCCACAGAGAAATGAACAACCCTTGTTCCTCCTCCTCCGACTGAGCCTGCTCTGCTGCACCATAGCTGAGTGACTGGTCCTGCCCATCTGAACAACTATCATGTGAAAACTATCATGCCCAAGGATGAGCAAGTAACAAAACATGTGCAGCCTGCCCACCCAGAGTAAAAAAAAAAAAAAAAAATACAGCAAAACAAACCAACCTACAATCAATGAACGAAGAAACTAATTCCTGAATGTCTTGGAAACAGCAGACAACATCAAAACATATTTTAAAAAGGACAAGCTAGCTCCAGTAAGTGACCAAAATAAAACACCAGATGACTTTGTGGTAGAAGAAAAGCCTCTGGAAATACCTGAGAGAGAATTTAAAAGTCTAATATACAGGGGTCTCCTAATCAAAAGGTCAGCAGTTTGAGTTCACCAGGCTTTCCTTGGAAACCCTATGGGGAAGTTCTGTTCTATCCTATTAGGGTTGCTATGAGTCAAAATTGACTCGAGTTCAACAAGTTTGGTTCCAAGAGATCAAGGAAAATACAAACAGAACTAAGGAAAAATGTACCAAAACATGGAATATACAGATAAAATTAGAGAAACACAGGCAAAGCAATTGAGGAATTCTGAAAAAATATACAACAATGCAATGTCAGAAGAAACTTAGAAATCACACAAAAACAGCAATTAGAAGTCTAAAAGATAAACAACAGGATTTCAGAAACGGACAATGCAATAGAAGGTTTTAGGAGCAAATTTGAAAAATGGAATGCAAGATCAGTGAAATTGAAGACAAATTCTTGGATACTATTTTTTTTTTTTTGAGGAAAATCAGAGAAAAGAATGAATAAAAATGAAGAAAACCTAAGAAGTATGTGGGATACAATCAAGAGCAAAAATTTGCTTGTGATCAGAGTTCCAGAATGGTAAGAAAACAGAAAATGTGGAGAGGATCATTGAAGATTTGCTTATAGAAAATTTCCATAATATCATGAAAGATGAAAAGCTGACCATCCAAGAAACTCAATGAACCCCACATAGGGTAGACCCTAAAAGAAAGTCATCAATACATATCATAATCACACTTGCCCAAAACCAAAAATGAAGAAAGAATCCTGAGAGCAGCTCAAAAAAAAAAAAAAAAAAGTCAAGTACAAAGAAGAAACAATAAGACTAAGCTGTGATTACTTGGCAGAAACAATAGAGGCAAGAAGGCAATGAGATGACATATATAAAACCTTGAAAGAAAAAAAAATTGCCAACCGAGAATAATGTATCCTGCAAAACTCTCTCTCAAATATGATGACAAAATCAGGACAGTTCCAGGTAAACAGAAATTACAATGTGTAAAAACCAAACCAAACTTACAAGAATTGTTAAAGGGAGTTTGTCAGTTAGAGAATCAACATCAGACAACAACCTGAATCTAGAACACAGGACAGCATCAGCTAGATACCAACCTAGGTAATGAACTCTCAAGGATAAAACAAAACTAAAAGATTTATAACAGGGAACGAGAAACATCAATCTGTAATGAAAACAACGTCAGAACAATAAAATAGGGAATAAATGATATAGGTATAGAACTTTCCAATGGAGAGCAAGTCAAGGCAATACCAAGTAATAAAAGACTGGTTCGGACTTAGGAAGATAGGCGTAAATTTCAAGGTAAACACAAAGAAAGTTAACAAACCTACTCATGAAAATAAAAAAGAAAAAAAGACTCCATAACACAAAATCTACAGAAATGAAAGAAACAAAAAGCAAATCCATAAACAAAAGGAACTCAGCACAGGAGAGTAAGAGGAACAAAGAAAATGTGAGCATCACAAAAAAATTCACTTCAAAATGACAGCAATAAACTAACAGCTATTGATAATCACACTGAATGTAAATTGCTTAAATGCACCCATAAAGAGACAGACAGTGACAGAATGGATTTAAAAAAACATGACTCGTCAATATGCTGTCTACAAGAGACATACCATAGACACAAAGACATAAATATATTAAAAATCAAAGGATGGAAAAAATACATTAAGGAAACAGCAACCAAAAAACAGCAGAAGTGGCAATATTTAATCTCAGATAAAATAGACTTTAAAACAAAATCCACCATAAAAGATGAAGAAGGGCACTACGTAATGATTAAAGAGGTGATCCACCATGATGACATAACCATAATAAATATCTATACACCCAATGATAGGGCTCCAAAATACATAAAGCAAACTCCGACTACACTGAAAAAAGAAATTGACAGTTCCACAATAATAGTAGGAGATTTCAACACATAACTCTCAGTAAAAGAGAACATCTAGAAAGAAACTTGACAAAGATACAGAAGATCTAAAAGCCACAATCAAGGAACTGGACCTCATAAGCATATATAGAACACTCTATCCAACAGCTGCAAAGTACACATTCTTTTCCAATGCACATGGAACATTCTCCAGAACAGACCACATCTTAGATCACAAAGCAACCCTCAACAAATTCCAAAACATTGAGATAACACAAAGCATCCTATCTGCTTACAATGCCATGGAAGTAGAAATTAGTAACAAGAAGAGGAAGGAAAAAAAAAATTTGGATACTGAATAACACCTTGCTTAAAAACCACTGGATAATAGAAGAAATCAAAGATGGAATCCAAAAGTTCCTAGGATTCAATGAGAATGAAAATACATTAAAGCCTTTGGGACACTGCAAAGGCAGTGCTCAGAGGCCCATTCATAGCAACAGATGCACACATCGAAAAAAGAAGAAAGGGGTAAAATCAAAATGTTAGCTTTACAACTTGAACAAACAGAAAAAGAGCAGCAAAAGAAGCCACAGAAGAAAGGAAATAATAGAGGTCAGAGCAGAAATAGAGAATAGAAAAATGACAGAAAGAATCAACAAAACCAAAAGCTGGTTCTCTGAAAGGATCAACAAAATTGACAACCCATTGGCCAAACTGACAAAAGAAAAACAATAGAGGAAGAAAATAACCCAAATAAGAAACGAAATGGGGGATATTACAACAGAGACTCAAATGAAATAAAAAGGATCATAACAGAGTACTATGAAAAGCTGTACTCCAACAAATTTGAAAACCTAGAGGAAATGCACAAATTTCCAGAAACACACTAACTACCTAAACTAACACAAACTGAGGTAGAAAATCTGAACAGACCCAAAACAAGAGAAGAGATTGAAAAAGTAATAATAATAATAACTCCCAACAATGAAAAAAGTCCTGGCTCAGATGACTTCACTGGAGAATTTTACCAAGTATTTGGAGAAGAGCTTACACCAGCACTACTCGAACTATTTCAGAACATAGAAAAGGAAGGTATACTTGCAAATTCATTCCATGAAGCCAGCATATTCCTGATATCAAAACCAGGCAAAGACACCACAAAAAAAGAAAATTACAGACCAATATCTCTCATGTATATAGATGCAAAAATCCTCAACAAAATTCTAGCCAGTAGAATTCAGCATCACATAAGAAAAAAAAAAAAAAAAACAACCAAGCGGGATTCATACCAGGTATGCAAGGATGATTCAACATTAGAAAATCAAACAAAGTAATCCATCACATAAATAAAACAAGAGAATTACATGAACATCTCGATTGATTGAAAAAGGCATTTAATAAAGTCCAATATCCATTCCTGATAAAAACTCTCAATAAAACAGGGATAGAGGGAAAATTCCTCAACATAATAAAGGGTATGTATGGAAAACTAACAGCCAACATCATTCTCAACAGACAAGCTGAAAACATTCCCTTTGAGAACAGGAAAAAGACAAGGATGCCCCTTATCACCACTCCCATTTAACACTGTGCCAGAAGTCCTAGCTAGAGGAATAACACAAGAAAAATAAATAAAGGGCATCCAAATTGGTAAGGAAGAAGTAAAACTATCCCTAATCACAAATGATATACTATACATACAGAACCCAAAAGACTCTACAAGAATACTACTGGAACTAATAGAAAGATTCAGCAGATTCTCAGGTTACAGGATAAACACAAAAAAATCAGCTGGATTCCTATACATCAATAAAGAGAACTATAAAAAAGGAAATCAGGAAAACAATACCATTTATAATGGCCCCTAAAAAATTAAAAGACTTAGGAATAAATCTAACCAGTGACATGAAAGACCTATACAAAGAAAACTACAAACACTACTGCAAGAAACCAAAAGAGAACTACATAAATGGAAAAACATACCATGCTCATGGATAGGTAGACTCAATGCTGTGAAAACGTCAATTTCACCCAAAGCAATCTACAAATACAATGCAATCCCGATCCAAATACCAATAGAATTCTCTAATGAGATGGAAAAACTAATCATTAAATTTATATGGAAAGGAAAGAGGCCCAGAAAAGTAAAGCCTTGTTGAAAAAGAAGAACAAAGTAGGAGGGCTTGCACTACCTGACCTCAGAATCTACTCTACAGCTACAGTAGTCAAAACAGCCTGGTACTGACACAACAACAGACATAGTGACCAATGGAACAAAATCAAGAACGCAGATGTAAATCCATCCACCTACAGTCAGCTGATCTTTCACAAAGGCCCAAGGTCCATTAAATGGAGGAAAGAAAGTCTTTTTAACAAATGGTGCTGGCAAAACTGGATGTCTATCTGCAAAAAAATGACAGGACTCATGCCTCACATCATAGACAAGAACGAATTCAAAATGTATCAAAGACCTAGATATAAAACCCAAAACTATAAAGATCATGGAAGAAAAAATAGGATCAATGCTAGGGACACTAATATATGGCATAAATAGGATACAAACCATAGCTAACAATACACGAACAGGAGGACATCTAGATCAACTGGTATAACATAGTCTATAAAGAAAGCATTCTACATCAGACTGTAGTAAGTAATGACTGGGGTCTTAAAAGCCTGCGAGTGGCCATCTAAGTTACAACTACTGATCCCGTCCTGGCTGGAGCAAAGCAGAATGAAATGAGGAAGACCAAAGACACAGGGAAAGATTAGTCCTAAGAACTAATGGGCCACAACTACCGCAACATCTACCAGACTAAGCCCAGAACACCTAGATGGTGCCTGGTTACCACCAGCAACTGCTCTGGCAGGGGTCACAATAGAGGGTCCCAAACAGAACAGGAGAAAAATGTAGAACAAAATTCAAATTCACACACACACACACACACAAAACCAGGGTGCTGGTCTGACAGAGACTAAATTAAACACTTATGCTCTTCAAAAGACTTCACCAAAAGAGTAAAAAGAGAACCTATAGACTGGGAAAAAAATCTTGGCTATGACAAATCTGACAAACTTCTAATCTCTAAAATCTATAGGAAAATCCAACAAGTCTACAACAAAAAGACAAATAATCCAGTTAAAAAATGGGCAAAGGATATGAACAGACTCTTCACCAAAGAAGACACTTGGGCTGCCAACAGACACATGAGGAAATGCTCCCAATCACTAGCTATTAGAGAAATGCAAATCAAAACTACACTGAGATACCATCTCACACCAACATTACCGGCAGAATCAAAAAAAACAGAAACTCTTGGAGAGGCTGTGGGGAGATTGGAACTCTTGTGCACTGCTGGTGGGAATGCAAAATGATACAACCATTTCAAAAAACAATATGGCGCTTCCTTAAAAAGCTAGAAATAGAAATACCATCCATTCCAGAAATCCCACTCCTAGGAATATATCCTAAAGAAATAAGAGCCATCACAGGAATAGATATCTGCATACTCATGTTCATTGCAGCATTATTCATAACAGCAAAAAGATGGAAACAACCTATGTGCCCATCAACAGAACAGATAAACAAACTATGGTACACATGCAATGGAATACTATGCAATGATAAAGAACGATGATGTATCTGCGAAACATCTAACAATATGGATGCATCTGGAGGATATTATGTTGAGTGAAATAAGTTAATTACAAAAGAACAAACACTATATGAGACCACTATTATAAAAACTCATGAAGGGGTTTATACACAGAAAGAAACAATCTTTCATGGTTATGAGGAAGGGGAGTGGTGGGAAGGAAAAAACACTAAATAGGCAATAGGTAAGTGGTAACTTTGGTGAAGGGTAAGATAGTACAAAACACTGAGGAAGTCAGCACGACTTGATCAAGGCAGAATCATAGAAGCTTTATAGACACATACAAACTCCCTGAGGGGCTGAGGTACTGGGCCGAGGGCTGGAGACCATGGTCTCAAAGGACATCTGGCTCACTTGGCACAACATAGTTCATAAAAAAATTTCCTACATCCTACTTTGGTGAGTAGCATCTGGGATCTTAAAAGCTTGTGAGCTGCTATCTAAGATAGGCCTACTGGTCGCTCCTCGTCTGGAGCAACGGAGAATGAAGAAAACCAAAGACACAAGGGAAAGATTAGCCCAAAGAAGTAACGGACCACAACTATCACAGCCTCCACCAGACTGAGCCCAGCACAACTAGGTGGTGCCGGGCTACCACCGCCGACTGCTCTGACACGGATCACGACAGAGGACCCCGGACAGAGTGGGGAAAAATGTGTAGAACAAAATTCAAACTCACGAAAAGAGACCAAACATGGTCTGGCAGAGACTGGAGAAGCCCTGAGAGTATGGCCCCTGGACACCCTTTTAACTCATACTGAAGTCACTCTTGAGGTTCACCCTTCTACCAAAGATTAGACACGCATGTAAAACAAACAGGCCTATAACACACATAGTACAAGTGTGTATATGAGACTAAATGGGCACACCAGCCCAGGGGCAAGGACAATAAGGCAGGAGGGAACAGAAAACCTGGTTGAATGGAAATGGGGAGATTGAGACAGAGAAGAGGAGAGTGTTGTCACATTGTGGGGTTGGCAACCAATGTCACGAAACAATATGTGTATTAATTGTTTAATTAGAAACTAATTTGCTCTGTACCTTTCACCTAAAGCACAATTAAAAAAAAAAATACAGATCTTTGCTTGTGTTACCTGCGTCCTGTATTGATGTTTTTTTCTTTACTGGATTACAAGATATCTGCATTTAAATGTATGTACATGCCAGACAGGTTGTGAATCTTAGCCACCAGTCACATACTCATGTCAGAATTGTGTGGAATGGGAAATGAATATGGGGAAGGAAAAAGCATTTAAACAGCCCATGCTGACCAAACATAATGGGGTTTAAAGTGTCTTAAGGTGAATGTATTTGGGATGGTGCAGAGTCAGGATATGGCACAAAGAAGCAGATTGGTCTCTCCGTTAGACAAACATGAAGAACAAAGAAATTCCAGTGATAGAAATTTCAGACAGTGTCTTATAGGAAATGAGGAACAAACTCTGCAGTAGTTGAATGTTGATGAGTTCTGACTCCCTCACATTTCTGAGAGCAGTATACTAAGATCCTACATTCCCATAGCAAAGTTAGGAGACTGTGCTTGGAATATTTGCCACATCTCACATGACAACAGTTAAGGCTCAGTTGTGCTTCTTACCCTTCTCCTAGATAAATGCATATGGCGGCTATGGCTCACTGGGCCAATAAAGAGCTCATTCCATTGTATCTACCAGTCCTGAATTAAAGCCTGTGAGCTTCATTCCTAAGATGTTCCTTGTGAGTGAGGATGGGATTGGAGAACTGGAGACTCTGCCATTATTAATTTTTTTAAATCACAGAATCCCAATAAATATACTTTTCTTTTACAAGCCTATATGCCAAGTATATTTTATGTGAGAGTCTCGACATAAATTATTAAGGAAGTTAAGAATCCTGAAAGGGCTGAGACTGCTAAATGTTTATCAGTCTTAACCTAAATGGGGTTTAATGTTAAAAGCAAAGTTTATCTAAAATCTTTCAAATTCTGTATATTTACACTTGGTGAAGCAAAAAATATCAACATGACTTAAAGAACCACATAATGTATAATAAATAGGCCCCAAACTCCACCACCCCTAGATATGTTACCTTTTTTACTGGCAAATTACGTCTTGTCTTGTTTTGTTTTGAAATAAATTGCTGGTGAATACATGTAAGTGAAATTGAGAGTCTTCCTCCAAACCTCATGCCCCTTTCTTCATATAGTTGAGCTTCTCAGATTATTTGCTCAGCATACACATTGAATAGGTATGGTGACAGGATTCAACCCTGACACACACCTTTCCTGACTTTGAACCATGCAGTATCCCCTTGTTCTGTTCGAACAATTGCCCCTTGATCTATGTACAGGTCCCTCATGAGCACAGTTAGGTGCTCTGGAATTCCCTTCTTCACAATACTGTCTGTAATTTGTTATGATCCACACAGTCAGATGACTTTGCATAGTCAATAAAACACAGGTAAACATCCTTCTGGTATTCTCTGCTTTCAGTCAAGGCCTATCCGACATCAGCAATGATATCCCTGGTTCCACATCCTCTTCTGAATCCAGCCTGAATATCTGGCAGTTCACTGTCGACGTATTGCTGCAGCTGCTTTTGAATGATCTTCAGCAAAATTTTGTTTGCATGTGGGGTTTTTTTGGGTGATATTAATGATATTGTTCAATAATTTCTGCATTTGGTTGAATCACCTTTCCTTGGAATAGGCATATATATGGCCAGCTAGCTAGCTTCCAAATTTCTTGGCATAGATGAGTGAGCACTTCTAGGGCTGCATTCGTTTGTTAAAACATCTCGGTTGGTATTCCATCTATTCCTGCAGCCTTGTTTTTCTCCAGTGCTTTCAGTGAAGCTTGGACTTCTTCCTTCAGTACCATCAGTTCCTCATCGTATGCTACCTCCTGAAATGGTTGAACATCGACCAATTCTTTTTGGTATAGTGACTCTGTGTATTCCTTCCATCTTATTTTGATGCTTCCTGTGTCATTTATTACTTTCCCTGTAGAATCCTTCAATATTGCAACCTGAGGCTTGAATTTTTTATTCAGTTCTTTCAGCTTGAGAAATGCCAAGTGTGTCCTTCCATTTTGATTTTCTATCTCCAGGTCTTTGCACATGTTATTGTAATACTTTACTTTGTCTTCTTGAGTTCCTTTTGAAATCTTCTGTTCAGCTCTTTTACTTCATCATTTCTTCCATAGCTTTAGCTACTCTACATTCAAGAGCAACTTTCAGAGTCTCTTCTGACATTCATAAGAAGGCTGAAGAAGAATTGACTTCTTTGAATTATGGTGTTGGCAAAGAATATTGAATGTACCATGGACTGCCAAAAGAATGAACTAATCTGTCTTGGAGGAAGTACAGCCAGAATGCTCCTTAGAAGCGAGAATGGTAAGACTTCGTCTCACATACCTTGGACACGTTATCAGGAGAGATCAGTCCCTGAAGAAGGACATCATGCTTGGTAGAGTAGAGGGTCAATGAAAAAGAAGTCTGTCAAGGAGATGGATTGACATAGCAGCTGCAACAATGGGCTCAAGCATAACGATGGTCATGAGGGTGGTGAAGGACTGGGCAGTGTCTTGTTCTTTTGTACGTAGGGCCGCCATGAGTCAGAACCAACTCAATGGCACTTAACAATAACGATTGGGTGTGTGGACCTTGAAAATTGGGTACTTGGCTTGATCTAAGATGACTGGCCCAGATCTAAATTAAAGTCTGTTTTGAATTAAACTGCAGTCTGACTTAGGAGCCGCTGCTTCTGCTGTTACCAAAAGACAATTCAACCTCTTGTAAAAGTTTAACTGCTTGTAACACAGAAAAGAGCAAGGGTCAGAACTTTAGTTATGCAAAGTATTGTTTGTTAAAAAATGTTTGTCAAAAGAATGTTTGCATAGCTTGTTCTAGGGAAAAATACTTTTGTCAGCATGTCTCAGGAGGTTAGGAAATAGAATTGATAATATTAAGTAAAGATGGGGCCTGTAATTTTCTCAGAACTCTGTAACCAAGATGAGGCATTCACAAATAGACCAAGTCTCAGTTCTAATTTTCTGACTTCTCCAAATCAGACTTCGTTCACTGAGATCTTTGCTCCATTTCTGCTGAATCCTTGTAAATCTGTAACTAAGTCAGAAGCATAGCTTTTTGCTCTAAGATAAGAAGGGGCAATTATGCAGCTCTTACAGAAAATTGACTCAATTGTTCCTGACAGAATGTCTTGTCCAACACACCCCAGAATTTTAACAAATAGATTTACTGATGTTAAGAAAATTATTTAAGAAAGGTTATAGTAACTTTTGGAGCCCTGGTAGCACAGTGTTTAAGAGTTTGGCTGCTAACCAAAAGGTTGGCACTTAGAATCTACCAGCCGCTCCTTGGAAACCCTGTGGGGGCAGTTCTCTCTCCTATGGAGTTGCCAAGAGTTGGAATCCACTCAACCGCAATGGGTTTGGTTTTGGGTTTACAGTAACTTTTGCCATGTAACCCCTACCCTGTGCCTGCAAGCACAGAGATCTTTGCTTGCTTCATCTGATAAAAACCTTCCTCTCTTCTTGCAATTTGGAACACACTGCAGTGCCCTGCCTGGGTGTTTGTGTGTGTCTCCCAATTCATGAATCAGTTTTATTCTTCAATAAAATCCTTTGTTCTCATTTCTAGTGGAGTGTAAATCTGGCGTTTCGCTACTACAACATATCTCTCCCCAGTTCTGTTTCTCTAGGGAATGCTGACTAAGACACCCTGCCAACGTCGCTGAGCTGATTGGACTGTGCTCACCACATCAGATGGAGATGCACCTGAGGCCACCTCTATGGCATCTTTGCCCCTCCAAGGCTACTCTAGGTATTCACCACTAATCCAGACGCTCCTGCACACAGCTATTGTGGGCTGAAGAGATACCGTGTGTGACCCACTGTCCTAGGTATGCATGCTTGAAGGAGACCCTGCCTGGGACTCCACTGAAACTCTCATGTCAACTGCTGTTGTTGACCTCGAACCATGAGAAGAGGGCTTAGCACAAGGACATGCACAATCAGGCATTACTGGGTCAGCCTTTCCAACCTCACTTGATTGCGCACGTAGAAACCCAGTAAAAAACCATGGTCCAAACCTGTAATGCACAGAAACAAGAATGTAAGTAGTAATTATAGTAAAGCCAGGCTAGGCCCATGAGTCCCACTGTGTAATTTTGCCAAGTGCTTTTGCTTGGTCTCTGCCCCATGTGGGAGGACACACTTTCATAGCATCAGAGAAGAATACATTTTTGGCTCTCAGTCTCCTCATCTGTAAAATTCAGAGGATGAATAGTTGATTCCAAATGCATTATGAAACTTTTGGCAAAGGTCACAGAATTTAGCCTGGCAGAACCTGGACTAGTACCGCATTTTTATGCAAACAACATAATTATTTGCCAAATGTGCCCTCCCCCACCACTTGAGGTATTTTCATAAGTGCCACGATGACATTTTTTTTTACATTCCACTGTAAAAAAATTAGCATAGTGTGCTTACAAAAATACTTTGGGGGAGGGGGAGAGGGCATGCTTGGCAAACAAATGTAGAAGGTCTTTTGTGTAAAAATACAGTAACCTTGTGTCTATCTTCAATTCTTCTATCCCTACAGGTTGCTGGTACTAAGTCACAAAAGGCTTATGGCCCCAGGAGAGTCAATGAAAACACCGACAGTCCCCTGATTTGAACATGTGTATGCACATGTGTCTTAGAGGAAGTACAACAAGGGTGCCCCTTAGAAGCAGGGATGGTGAGACTGCGTCTTACACACTTTGGACATGTTGTCAGGAGGGATCAGTCCCTGGAGAAGGATATCATGCCTGGCAGAGTACAGGGTCAGCGGAAAAGAGGAAGACCCTCAACGAGGTGGATTGACACAGTGGCTGCAACAATGAGCTCAAGTATAACAATGATTGTAAGGATGGCTCAGGACTGGGCAGTGTTTCGTTCTGTTGTGCATAGGGTCATTATGAGTCAGAACCAACTCAACGGCACCTAACAACAACGACAACATGCATGCACACACATGTATGTGCAGTTTCTTCTTGTTCGCACCTAGGGTGGCTCCTTCCTTCTGTTTCTTGGACTCCTGACCCGACCCAGACTATAGACCCTGGCTCCCTTGTTCCTTTCTGAGGAGTTGCTCTGCCTTCTCCTTGTGCGAGTTCTACTATGGGTCCCATGGCCCATCTTGCTATGGGGACAAGCCTGGGACCTAATCATACCCTTCCATTTGATCGGCCATGTCCCTGGACTCCATGACTCCATCATTCCAATTAAAAGAGATGACATGTGTGTGGTGAAGCACGCTACCTCTGGCACTTGATAAAAGTGCTTGATAGAAGTCAGCTCTTAGTGCAATGGGCCAGTTGCCTAGATCTAGATATCATCACTTCTGACATGTAGCTGAATCAGCAAGTTCAAAGTTCAGTCCCTCAGTTTTATCACTTACCCAGCCTGTTTGCTGGATGGTGCACACAGATGAAGGTTCTGCCCTTCTATGTGACTGCACGTGTCAGTCAACAAACACCAGGTGCCTTCACTAAGCCGTGCTTTACACTAAGCAACTCGGCTCTGGATCAGCTCTGCAGGGCCACATTCACAGTCACATCTTAATTGATGCCTGAGACTCTTGTAAAACGAAAGCCTTCCAGCTGCCCCTCCCTCAGCTGCACTACCCAGAGCCTGGACTGCAGCAACAGTCACAGTGGTCTGGCTAAGATTTGCATTGTTTCTCATATTTTTTTTTTAAATGCTTTCTCGTGGTCTCATGCATTATTTCATTCTTGTCCACAATCTCCTCAGAAAGCTAAGCTGAAGTGCCATGCCCAGGTCATAGGCTGGCTAGCTCCCAGACTGTGCCCTTTCAATGCCACATGCCCACTTCCAACCCAGGGACGTTCTCTGTGCTGTCTTGTCCAGGCTGCACAGTTGTATGAAACTCTTTCCCAGTGGAATTGTTAGGTGCACCCATTCGAATTCGTGCTCACCCAGCCTTCTGATGGCCTTCCTCGGGGCTTCTCTGAAATCCAGTACTGATCAGGTTTCTGGGACCCAGCTCAGAGCCACCAGAGAACCCATACACACCTGCTGGGTAATGGATCTGCCATAGACTTCCTATCCCAGACATGTGTCCCACTGCATCATCCGTGCCCTCCATGGGACTAGGTTGATAGTGCCCCTGCCTTCCAGGAGGCAGGTAGGGTTAGGGTGGGGTGAGGAGGAAAAAGAAGCAGGAGACAGCAGTAGTTGCTGCCTTATAATCACTCTGGGTTCCTCGGGTCAGGAAGTAAACAGGCCTCCAAATAGCGAGAGAATATTGGGGGTGGGGCGGACAAGCCAGAGAAAGGGAAGCTTTTTTCAATTGTCTTTGTATCTCACATTACGAAAGTCCAGTAACTGTGGCTGTGTCAGTGAGCTCCTGAGGGAGTTATTTTTCGAATGTAGGAGTTTAGTTATTTAAGAGGTTTTTTGCCTGTAATGAGCTGCCAGGCCCAGGGTCCTTATCTAACCACCCATCACACAGCTGAATACTCCCCTCCACTAGGCTGACCACAATCGTTAACATGTTGGGAAAGCATGTGAGTAAAAGTTAGCATCACAAGACAGACCAAATCCTGTATTTAAAAGATGGCATTTTCCCTTTCTGAGAAATTCATAACAAGAAATGACTATCCAAAATCCCTTCTAGGGGTCTATTGGTAATTTGGTAAATAAAGGATACAGGCGGTTTACTGTAGAAGGGACGCTTTCTGCCATTTCATGAATGTTCAGGAATGTGGGAGATTGTGTTGCCACAAAAAACAGAAAAATGATCCAGTTCTCCTTCTGGAGTATGGGAGCCCCTTGGAAGGCTCCCTGACCACTCCAAGGCGTTGCTGTTAAAAACAAAACAAAATGCTGATCTTTCTGGGTGTGGTTTCTGACTTTTATAAATTGCTTCTTTGATCTATAAAGGTTATCCCTGCAAGGAGTCTCTAGTTGAACCCTCTTAAGAGAAATTAGTCTCCCAAGGCACAGAGGGGTCTGTGTTCACAGTTTAGTCCTGCAGCTGAGAGACAGAGGAAACATTAGGTTCTCACAAGCGAGCAGAGCCAAGACGCAGAAATGAATTCACAGGTGGGAAAGGAAAAACAGCCCCTTGTTTGCATTCTGAGGGTAGGCGAAATCTTTGGCTTAAACAAAATCCTGGTTCTTCTCAGAATGCAGCCCTGTGGTAGGGAGTCAAGTCAAAATGAAGGCTGAGTTTATCAAAACTAAAGATGCTGTGCGGGACCTGAATAATCCTAAACTCAAATCATGCCGAGTAAAATTTTGACCTACTTCAATGCTGACATTGGTATTCATAAGAGAATTGTCGTTTGCTATTGGTCTGCAGTCTACAGAGTCTGTGGTGACCACAGAATGCATTTTTCTTTTTTACGGAAGCCAAGTTCCATGCCCATGCTTGTTTGTTTCTTTACAAATTGATGATATCTTTTTACTATCTAATGTTAGGAGAATAAAGTCTCAGGTTCATATGCTATAAAGCTAGAAACAGTGTTAGCTGATAATTCGGGTTAGGGCTCTGTGTATGGGAAAAGATGACTTAAAGACCTTCTCTAAAAGCAGTACCATGATGGATATGGATGTCCCGCCGTGACAAAAATCAGCTCTGCACTGCCTTTGAGAGGGAGAAGCATCCCTTGTGCAGCTGTGTCATAAACACTGGCAAACAATGAGCTCAAAGCTAACGGAATACAAACATATATTGCAAAATATGAATGGGCATTGTTTGTATTTTTGGCTTCAGATAGACTGTGTAAAGAAATTGGCTTGTTTGTTTTGATTCTAAAAGCTAAATATTTGCAAATTTTTAGGCCTGGGAAAGACAGATTGTAACTCAGAGAGTTGGTGCTGTCAGTTCTCTGTATACAGCCAGATCATTTCAAATTTCCAAGAGCTGGTAATCCAGCTATGCCTTCTAAGCTACCCACTTGCTGTCATAGAATTGTGGGCAATTTCTTTGTCAGAGTTTCTGGAGAAAGGTGTTAAAGTATAAGTGCATAGGTTCTCTTCAAAGTATTGGACCCTTGCAAAAATAAAGAGAAAAATATATTTATTGGAAGAAAAAATACCACTTTTAAAAGTTGTTAATAAGTTCCCATCAGTTGTAAGCCTTAACTGGGCACTGCCAGGCACAGGGATCACCTCCAGGATCCCCTGGCTTTGCTTAGGTCTTGCCCCTTTCTTAAGAAGTCACGGGGAGAGAAAAGAGACACAAACATAAAACACAAACAACGTAGTAGGTGTCCCTGAGGTTGGAAACGAGTTGCAATTTAGAGACAGGAGATGAAAAAGAACAGCTAATCTTCATAAATGTTTACAACAGTGCAAATTTCTTGAATTCAACACATGCAAATAAATGCTAAAATCCTCTACTTGATATATATTTCCCAAGTTACTGCAACAAGCTTTCATAAAATGCTAGAATCTGCTTTGGAGCAGAATCTATTAAGCAAAGTCTGGAAGACAGACAAGAAACAGTCTTACTCATCAACCGACATCACAAAGAAAGGAGATGCCGCGCCTTCCTTGGGCACTCATCTCAGTGTCAGCAGAGCTTCTCAACGGGGATTCTTTGTCTAAACCTGATTCCGGTGTCCACCCTGCCAAGGTGAAAAGAACAACTGGACATCATCTGTACAATAAGCATTTTCCTACTGGAAATATCACTGGATGACCCCTCAGCCTACTTTTCTCAGATCTGAATGACCCTGGCTATTTTATCCTCCCACCTCAGTCTAATTTTCAAACACTCTAAGGATCTATAATCAACTTATAAAACAAGACAATCTGATGTCAGCAGAAAAATAGGAGCCAGGAGCCCTTGACCTTCAGTACTGCCATATAGGCTGCACTCACAATGTGTCTTAGACAAAAGTGGCTTAGAGTGGATGGGCTCCAGGTGCCTCCAATCCATCCCCAGCAGAGCTATCATTCAAGAAGCCACCCAGGACTTATTAGGTCCTCTGGGCTCATAACCTGGAACTGGTTGTTGCTGTTGTTACCTGCAGATGAGTAGGCCATTGACTCAAGGAGACCCGGTGGATAGTGGAATGGAACACTGCCCAGCCCTATGCCATCTCATGACTGGTTGCAGATTTGATCCTTGTAATTCATAAGATTTTTGTTGGCTGATTTTTTGAAATAGATCACCAGGCCTTTCTTCCTTTCTTCCAATCTTAGAGTAGAAGTGCTGCCGAAACCTGTTTGGCACCATAGCAACACTCAAGCTTCCACTGAGATGTGGGTAGTGGCTACATATGAGGTATGTCTTAATTATCTACTGCTGCTATAACAGAAATACCATGAGCGGATAGCTTTAACAAAGAGAAGTTTATTCTCTCACACTCTAGTAGGCTATAAGTCAGCTCCAGGGGAAGACTTTCTCTCTCTGTTGGCTCTGGGGTACGTCCTTGTCATCAATCTTCCCCTGGTCCAGGAGCTTCTCTGAGTTCAAAGGACATGTTATTCTCCTGGCTTTGGTTTCTTGGTGGTACAAGGTTCCCATGTCTCTCTGCTCCCTTTTCTCTTTTATATCTCAAAAAAGATTGGCTTAAAATACAACCCAGTTTTGTAGGTTGAGTCCTACCTCATTAACACAACTGCCGCTAATCCCACCTCATTAACATCATAGCCACAGGATTTACAACACATGGGAAAATCATAACAGATGACAAAATGGTGGACAATCACACAATCAAGGACTAGCCAAGTTCATATTTTGGGGGGACACAATTCATTCCACAACAAGGTGCATTGGCCAGGCCAGAGTTGAACCCAGATCTCCCGTACGGAAGGTGAGAATCCTATCACTGAACCATCACTACTCTCATGAGCCTGGAAGTAAAGCACTGGATTTCTCATTAATTTTTTCTAAACATTATTTTCCTACTAAACCATCAAGGAAGCCCTGATGGTGCAGTAGCGAAGAGGTAGGCTGCCAACCAAAGTTCTGCAGTTTGATTCCACCAGCAGCTCCTTGGAAATCCTATAAGGCAGTTCTAGTCTGTCCTATAGGGTCACTACAAATAGAAATTGACTCAGCAGCAAGGAGTTTGGTTTTTTGTTTGTTTAAACCCTCAAGTGTGAGCTGTTTACATACATGCTTTTGTAAAAAAAAATCTGGCTCTTCAAAATTTATTCTTTAATTTTTTCTATTTTGACACATTGTAAATATTTTGAACAGAGAAACTCAGTAAATAACTAAGCTGCTTTTGGCGATGGGATAGTGTATCATATTGTGTTGTAGTATACATTACAGTACAGTCACATCTCATGTCCTAGGCTGTATTCAGCAGTCCACAGGCGCATTTTGTAAGGAGGTAAAGTAGGCACTATGCCTACCCACCTTCTGCAGGTTGACACCATAGGGAACAATTTAGTGAAAACAGATGTCAAAGTGAAGGGTGGCTTTTGTGTTTTCCCAAAGGAAGTGGGGCTAACAGCCTGGGGACAATTGGCTGGGCCAAATCCAGGAGGGCAATTGGGAATCAGGCATTGCAAGCTGGACAGGAAGGAGCCCTCTGGTTTACTGCACAGACAGGCAGGCTTTGGTCATCCTTTACATGTGATGTCAAGGAGCTAGTGGCACTGGAGAGGCTGCTGTCTTAGGCTGGGCTCCTTCAGGAACAGATCCTGGAAAGAGGGCCCAAAATGGTTTATTTGGGAGGTGATCTCAGGAAGGTCCAGCAGGAGAGCGGGGAGTGAGGCAGGGGAGTCAATAAATGGGTATCATCAAATAAACATTCCTTGGGGCTGACTGAAGCTTCATCCTATGGAGACATCAAGGGTGGGGGTGTTCAAACTTCACAGAGTTGTCCCATTCACAAGGCAAGGAATCTGGTTGTGTACCCATCCATTCCCATCTATCATTGATTGAGGGCTGTTCCTAGGGCACCGACTCCTAACACTCCTGGCCTGCCTGTCATGCAGGTGAGGGACGAACCCACTGGTACCAGAGACAGCCAGCAGACAGAGAGTCCTGGATCTTGCAGCAGAAAGTGTCAGCATGAGTACCTGTGGAAACAACGAAGGCAGCGGGCACGTGGAAGGAAACTGCCCACCGCTGCTGCAGCCTCCCTATCCCCATCCCTCAGAGTCAAGGGCCTCAAACGGCCCATGAACACATGCTCATGGGGGCCACACTGCACTGTTCCAGGAGCTCTCTTAGCATTTCTGTGTTGAGGACTTATTTGCTGGGTCCTGTCTACTCTGTCCTATAGGGTCTCTATGAGTCAGAATTGACTCGATGGCAACAGGTTTGGTTTTAGTGCTGGGCCCCAGAAAGCATCCAAGGGAAAGAAAAATTTTCAGCCTAACAGAGATAAAAAGTAAGTGACTGAGATATTCCAGAACACTTAATTGTGCTCATGCAGAACCTATACATAAACCTGGAGGCACTCTTTAGAACAAGCAGATACCGCATGGTTTAAAATCAGGAAATGTGTGCATCAGGGTTCTAGCCTTTCACCATACTTACTCAATCTGTATGCTCAGCAAATAATTTGAGAAGCTGGACTATATGAAGAAAAATGTGACATCAGGATTGGTGGAAGACTCATTAATGATCTGAGATATGCAGATAACACAACTTTGCTTGTTGAAAGTGAAGCAGGCTTAAAGAATTTACTGATGAAGATCAATGACTACAGCCTTCAATATAGAATACACCTCAACAGCCTTCAGTATGGATTACACCTCAACATAAAGAAAACAAAAATCCTCACAACTGGACCAATAAGAAACATCATGCTAAATGGAGAAAAGATTGACATTGTCAAGGATTTCATTTTACTTGGATCCACAATCAATACCCAGAGAAATAACAGTCAAGAAATCAAATGATGTATCGCATTGGGCAAATCTGCTGCAAAAGACCTCTTTAAAGTGTTTAAAAGCAAAGATGTTACCTTGAGGACTAAGGTGTGCCTGTCCCAAGCTGTGGTATTTTCAATTACCTCATATGCATGTGAAAGCTGGACAATGAATAAGGAAGATGGAAGAAAAATTGATGCCTTTGTATTATGGTGTTGCCAAAGAATATTGAATATACCATGAACTGCCAGAACAGTAAAAAGATTTGTCTTGGAAGAAGCACAGCCAGAATGCTCCTCAGAAGCAAAGACGGTGAGACTTCATCTTATGTACTTTGGACACTTTATCAGGAGGGACAAGTTCCAGGAGAAGGACATCCTGCTTCGTAAAGAGTCAGCAAAAAAGGGGAAGACCTTCCATGGGATGGATTGACACACTGAGTGTAAAAATGGGCTGAAGCATAACAGTGATTGTGAGGATGACGCAGGACCAGGGAGTGTTTCGTCCTGTTGTACATAGGGTTGCTATGATTCGGAACTGATTTAACAACACCGACATAATATAATAGGAAATGTGCTATTCTCAAGGCATGAACTAAGAATACAAATCCCTAACTGATAGGGATAGGAAGTAAGGATGGAGGATGAGGAAGGCGACATGGAAATTGTTGGGCTGTACCAGATCTTTAAAAGGAGGGGATTTCCTGGAAGATGTTATCCTAAATTAATTGGCCAATTGGGTTTGGGGTCTGATATACCTTTGTCTTCATAATTTTAAAAAGCCATTATAAGTTTTCTATTTTTCTGACATTCTATTTGTGATTTCTATGTATGTGTTACATGTGGATGGAGAAGAAGCAAAGAGGAGTGAGCTTGAGTCAGGGAGCCAGAGAATGAGGACAAGAGAAGAGACCTAGGAATACAGAAACGCAGGGCCTGGTAGACTTAGCCCAGGAACCTGCAACTGATGTTTACAGCTTATGGGGAAAGCACACTGTGGAAAACTCACTTATTGGAAAATTGCTGGAAAGTTCTTTGGCCATCAATTATTCAACAAATATTTGCCAAGGAGCTACTTCCTTAGTCTGTGGCTTTAGTTAGCTTGAGGGTTGCAAATTGTCATCCAGATCCTTCCACCTGAAGTCAGCAGAAATCTAATGCATCAGTAGCCAAGCAGTTACAGAGTGGCCATGGGTTGGATGCTATGGGATATATTCCACAATTCTCCCCTTACAGAGAAATAAATCTAAATGATGGGGCGGGGCAAGGAGTGGCTAACCAATAATTAAATGTTATATGAGAATTCAGTGACCACAGATGCACAAATGGTCAGAAACACAAGTGAGGGTAGATTTATAAAGCCAGTGTCTGCAGTGAGCGCTGGGATGCACTGTCCAGACTCTCCCTTCATCCCCAGGCAGCCCTCCACTGTTAGCCCTCTTCAGTAAGCATGTCTGCTAATGGGAGTCCTTTGTCCAAAGTCATACCTTCTTCAGGCACAGTCCCAAACCAACGACCGATCAGTGCGGAGCTGGAAAAATTCAGCACCTTTGTCCCAACTGGGATAATTTTGAAGGGTCATTTGAAGTCCGGAACCCCCATGGGGTCTGCTGAGGCTTCCCTTGAGACTGCTGCACAGCTCAGCTTTGCCCCTGACCAATTTGGCTTTCTTCCCTTTCACCAGTGTTGAACCCATGATCCTAATATCCCAAGATCCTATAAACTCTCTGCATACATTCTCCATCTCAGACTTCGCTCTTAGGAAACTCAATCCACGACAATGTCTTTTCAATGCATAAATTGAATCTTGAGAAATCCCTCCTTAAAACCATTCAATGTCTTTCCCCTTTACTTAATATCCAGACCCTGAGCCTTACTTTGGCCTGTGAGGCCCACCAAGGTCTGACCCTCTCCAACCTCCTTGTGCACCGGTTTTCACTTCAGCTGTCCATGCCCATCCGTGCTAGCCTTGTCAATGTTCAATGTTCCTGGAATACAGTTAAATGAATGATTGAATGAACGAGTAAACTGAAGAAAAGTGCTATGATTTTCCTTCCTCCAGGCCTTCCCTTCTCCTTCAACTACTTGTACACATTCTCAGGTCATAGTTCAAACCTCCGGGACCTTTCTCCTGGAAACCTCTGACCTCAGACTAGGACAGGTTTTACGTTTTCTTACCACCCAGCTCTTTCCCTTTATCTGACCAACCACAGCTTGTAATTCTGCACTTCTCTGTGTGATTTATTTACTTAATGTCCAGTTGTACACTATTAAATTTCCAGATTGGCCATAAGCTTCACAAGGGCAGGCAGGGACCATGTCCCTTCAGTGCTCAGCACAGTGCTTTGCCCCACGAGAGCTCCATGAATGTCCTCTGATTGCAGGAAGGACAGCCATGGTCCAGAGATTAATCATGGTGTGATTGGAGCAAACTCCATGTAGGAGGTCTACATGGGAAGTTGGGCAGAGTTGTATATTTGGAAGAGGAATGGAGCTTTCCATAAAGGGAAGAAACCTGGAGGAAAACAAAAAGCTGACGTGGGCATGGTAAGCTCTGAGGCAGGCGAGGAGGCTGGGGTGGTGGGGGGGGGCGGGTAGTGGGGTGGGGTTAGTAGGGTCTGTGATCAGCAGACAGGAAAGAGCCAGACAGGCTGGGACTTGAAGGCAGGCCAAGGACTGGATAGTGATAGTGTAGGTAATAAGAAGCTTCACTTGGTTTGGCAGTTACATCCCTGCCAGACCAGAGGAGGGCTTGCAGCAGTCAAGAATATTTTTCCTAACTGGACATGGGGGATTTTTAAAAATACATTTGTAGAACAAAGATGATTTGATGCCTTTATCTGTGCCAAACCTCTACTTACGAAAATTCTGTTCTCTCAGTACACTCCACCCCCACAATGAAGCTCCAGGACGCAAGGGGTTGAGAGGACACTATGCTACCTCCCACCTAGTCACAGTGCCCCTTAGGGAAGACACTACGGTAAGGACACGGCTGAAGAAGGACATGCACATGGCCTTTAAGACACTGTTCTGTAGTCCCGTGGGGGCCAGAAATTGTGGTGAATTTCAGTCTCACCTCTACTTAACACCAGTGCTGAAGGGCTGCTGTGGGAATGGAAGGTAAGCCACGAATCTGTATAGCACAGGGCATGGCTGAGCTCTCAGGCCATCAGCCATTATCCTTGTCTTTAAAGAGCAGGCTCACAGAGTGGAACACAGTCACCAGGGACTATCAGCTTTTGAGCAGAGGAGGTAAAGTGCAAGTTAGAAGCTGATGGAACACTGCAGTTTATGTGCCTGGTGTCACTCCATCTCACTGGTGTACATACATATTTTTTAGGAAATGGCCCTGGAGCACGTGCTGACTAGTTTTATTGTGTGTGTATGTGTGTGCATGTGGGGAAGTTGGATGCAGCTCCTGGTATTATCCTTCCACCCCAAGGGGGCAGGACAACATCTGGGGCATCAAGTTTTTATGTCAAAAATTGATCTATGTATCAGTTGGTTAGCTATTACCTCAATATTGCAGTGTAATAAATCACCCCAAAGGCTTGTAACAATCCAACCAAAAAATCAAGCTTGTTGCCATCAAGTTGATTCCAACTCATGGCTCCACAGAGTAAACCCATAAGGTTTTCTTGATCGTAATCTTTACAGAAGCAGTTCATCAGATCTTTCTTCCACGGCTGTTGGGTGAGTTTGAACTTCCAGCCTTTAGATTAGTAGTTGAACACAAATCCTTTGTGCCACCCAGAGACCTTAACAAATCACCCCAAAGACTTATAACAACTATGATTCATTATTTCTCATGAATTTGTGAGTCATCTGATCTAGACCGGACCTGGATAGGGGCTTGGCAGGGGGGCTGTGCTCCATATTTCTCTCATCCTCTTCCTTGAATCAGCTTCTGGCCTGGCATGTTCTTCTCATAGCAATAGTAAAACTTCAAGAAGGCCAGCAGAAGCAGTCATTCATTCTACTGATCAAAACAAGGTCACACTCAAATTCAGTGTGCAGGGAAGGACAGTCATTTCTCAGTATCTCCAGGGGATTGATTCCAGGACCCCCACAGATACCAAAATCCACAGATGCTGAAGTCCTTATATAAAATGGTGTAGTGTTTGCATATAACCTACACACATCCTCCTGTACACTTTAAATCATCTTTAGATTACTTATAATACTTATTACAATGTAAATGATATGTAAATAGCTGTTATACTTCATTGTTTAGGGAATAATGAAAAGATTCAAGGTGAACAGTGTTCAAACAATAAGTTCCGGGGAGAGACTGAGGATCTGTGAAATGGTGAGAGGCTACAGCAAGATATGCCTACACATCGATTCATGAGCCTGGATTCAGCATAGTGTTCGGCGCACAGGCAAATTCAAGTTTTGCTTTTTGGAACTTTCTTTTTTCCAAATATTTTCTATCAGCAGCTGGTTGAATCTGAGGATGTAGAACCCTGGATACAGAGGGCCAATTGTGTACTCCAACCCTCTGGTGGGAAGGACTTCACAGTCACCTGGCAAAAGGCTGGCTACATGGAGAGGTGAAGAATGGGGAGAGTAATACAGTATAACCCAATTTGATGGGAGAGCTAAGGGGAGGCTGACTTACAAATGTAGCTGCTTAGAGCCACAGAGAAGGGCAACACTCTTTAGACTCAAAAGGGTCAGCCCCTTGAAAAACGTTTGAGTCTGTTAGAAGACCAGGTATCAAGAGGGCAAAGGGTGCCTGGTTTCCTGCAAGATGTGGAGAAAGGGAATACCTGAAACTAGTGGATAACCATGTGCACATAGCCTGAGGCATGACCCAGGTTAATGTAGACCAGCATCTCAGCATCCCTCAGGGAATAAATGTCCACACACTGTTTTCCTCAGATCCACTACTCACCGAAGAGGTGAGTACATATCGATGTAGGACCTCAGTGTGTGGGGGTGAATTCTGAGATCAGTCTCTCTCCTTTGTTGCTAGAGATTTCATTCTGTCTGGGGACAGGAGCTGAGACATCCTCAGGAGCTTGGACCAGCCCCCCCTCTGGATCTCCTTCTACCAATTTCTATATTCAATAAGCCTTTATGGAGCACTGCCTGTCAACCAGGTGCAAAAGGTGGGAGAAAGGAGAGTCTCATTGAGAAGAAGGCCAGTAACAAGCTGTTCCCATACAGTGCTTGGTGCTATATCAGAGGTATGTCCACAGAGGAGAGTAGGAGGCTGCTTGGGAAGTTAGAGAGGTTCCCCAGACAAGGTTACAGCTGCATCTTGAAGGGTGATGGAAGCTTCCAGGTAGCCAGAGGAAGACACGCTAAATGCATTCTATAGCACGCCCGAGGTCCAGCGACAATCTGTGGCATGGTGTGAGGGAAAGTTGAGGGCAAGTCAATGTGGCAGAGTGCAGGGTGCTGGGGCAGACACTGAGTGGGAGATTGGGATGGGGCAGAGGGCAGATAGTACTGGCCTTGTATGCTGCAGGAAGGAACATGGACCTCCTTCTCTCAGCCTTGGAGGTTCACTGAAGGAAGGCCAGTAGAAAGCACCTGTGCAGCTATACATTTTCTCAACATAAAACCCGAAAGGGACTCTGGCATACAATGGGATGGAAAGAGCTGAACCCATTATTTCAGAAGTAGGCTTCCACTGTAACAGGTGGAGATCACTAGTGTGAAAGTAAGGTCACTGGTTTCTAGGGCTGGGTCATTTTATAGTTTTCTCCTGGGATCATCCTTGTGAGTGGGGGGCACAAGAGGGTGCAGGATGGAAGAGAACATTCCCTCCTATTTTCAGCTTATTTAGCCTTTACGGAAATGCCTTGGCCTAGAAGACAGACTCCTAAGGTGCTGCGTCGTGAATGAGTGGGGGCTCCAACTGACCTACAGGAGGATGAGTTTGCTCACTTCCTTCCTGGAGGCTTAGTGCAGGGTGAGATTTTCAGCCTACTCACAAAGAAACCCAAAACCTGCCCACTGCCTCCTGACAGCCAAGGCTGGTTCTGCCTGGCCCACAGCTCCCCTGTAGAACTCACCTCTGCTTATTTCACCTACAATGGCCACTGAGGGCAGTGGTCTGAGGTCTGATGAAAAGACTCCAGTGTCCTTTCTATGAGAGCTGTTCTTCTTAGAGATGAACAATGAACTGAGGATTTGAATAAGGGAAACCCCACCTGGAGGGAACAGGTGAGGCTGCCCCTCCCAGAGCTCATTGTTGGGGAACCTGGCCACTTCTTTCCATGTGAGTCCTTCAGGAGCCACTACACCCTGTCAGCCTGTCAGAAGTAAGCAAAGGGCTCCCCAGCCTATTGCCCTGCCAGGTTCTGGGGAACTCAGCTGGGAGGCAAAGGTCAGGCTGGTCCCTGTCTCTGCTGCACCCACATACACGATCCCAAGGAAAGCACCAGCACAACTCCTTTGCCACAGAAAAAGCATAAGACCTTTGTTATCCATTGTCGAATGCACCTCTGGTCTTGGCTTTTGTTCTCCCAAAAGAGGAACTTGGGACTAGAATTTGCAGGCAAGCAGTTTATGGGGGAGGTGACCAGGAGTTTGGGGAAGGAGTGGAGAAGGGAGATGAGGAAGGCAAGGACAACAATCAAGTGGCAGTTAGTAAGCAGGATGCTTCTGTGGACAACTGAGGCTCCATACCAAGGCGGCCCTCAGAGAAACGGTGGAGATCACATGCCTTAGAATTGTCCCATCTAGGGCTGAGGAAGCAGGGTCTTCGTCCATCAATTCCACCTCATTTTTTGAGCATTTCTCCTGGGGGGTTGTTCCCCAGTAGCTTGTGGCTCACACCACACCAGGCCAGAGAGCATCACTGAGCAAAGCATTGCATATGCTTGGCATGTACAGGGCTGTCTGCAGGAGCAGGATGTGGATGGGCAGGGCAGCACCTGTGATTCCTTTTCTTTCTCACCTGCAAGATGCTGCTGCAAAGTTCAGCACAGAAATTCAGAAAGCTAATAGTTTGTCTACACCTCCTTTGTCTCTCCATTCCTAATCCCTAATAGTTTCAACAAAGGAGATGAAAGAGAAGAGCAAAATGTAAACTTGTCTTGGGGGTTCCCTGAGTGGTCCCCAATCAAGGTCACCCATGTCATTCCCTTCCGTCTCTTTGGGACCCACTTGAGTCCACTCATTCCTTAAGCCCAGAACAACTCTGCTCCTCTATGACCCCTCCCTGATTACCACAGTACCCAGGGACCTCTCATCCTCTCCACACCCAGGGCAGATGGCAGAGGCCTCAACATCGTGCTTGCTCCAAGTCATGGGTGGAGAGCACTGTCATGGACTGAATTATGTTGCCCCAAAAATGTGTGTATCAATTGGGCTGGGCCATGATTTCCGGTATTGTGTGATTTTCCTTTTACGTTGTAAATCCTGCCTCTATGTTATTAATGAGGGAGGATGGGCTGCAGTTGTGTTAGTGAGGCAGGACTCAACCTACAAGATTGGATTGTATTTTGAGACAATCTCATGAGATATAAAAGAAAGAAATGAGCAGAGAGACAGGGGGACCTCATACTACCAAGAAAACAGTGTCAGAAGCAGAGCACATCCTTTGGACCTAGGGTTCCTGTGCAAAGAAGCTCCTAGACCTGGGGAAAATTGATAAGAAGGCCGACAGAGAGAGAAAGACCTCACCTGGAGTTGACACCCTGAATTTGGGCTTTCAGCCTACTTTATCTGAGGAAATGAACTTCTCTGTTAAAGTCATCCACTTGTGGTATTTCTGTTATAGCAGCACTAGATGACTAAGACAGGCACCTTGAGCAAAAGACCAAAAAATCAAGGCCATATGCCTGCAGGGAGGGGCAGGGCAAGGCAGCACACACTCAGAATGTCACCTGGTTGACCTCATCCTTCCTTTACTAGAAAGCAGAGGTCTGGGGAGAAGGACCTTGACTAGAACACATCTAGGGGCTACAAGAGAAGGAACACAGCTGCAGCAAATGACTTGAGGTTAGAAATGTCACTGTGTCCCCTGTTGGTATAGCCCAGCCCAGCCCTGGGAGAAATCATGCGTTTGTGGAATTGAACTGTGTTGTGTGGATTTGAACTGAGGCTCTCAGAGAGAGCAGAGGAAGACAAGATGGCTTAGTGGCTGAGCAACTGATGAATTCAGTTTTGACTCAAGTGGCCCCAAATCTGAGTCCTATGTAGAAAAGGCTGGTGACTCAGACTAACATTTTTATCCTCTTACTTCTCAGTCCCCTCAAAGTGATGCAAACCAAATAGATCGATGCAGAAACCCTTAACTGCTGCTCGATACCAACTATTTTTAGTGGATGGCTCGGGGGGTTGACTGTGACCTGAGCCCCCATGGTGTGGGGGTTCTGATGCATTCCAGTCTCAGACCTGGGCACCGCAGGGCTGTTGAGCCATGTGGTATGACTCATTCTTATTTTCTTTGACACAGAAAAGTGCATCCTTAATTATCATCCGGAGCATCCCTGTTGCCAGGCAGGTGTGCCTGGCTTGGTGGGGAGCTGTGGAGAGGGACGCCTCTGGAATGTCTATGGTCTTGCCCGGGCCACTGTGGACACATGACACACTTTTTTTTTTTGTCTATTACTTCTAATTTCCCACAAGTGTGTTTACAACTCACTGCCTCTCCCTCCTGAGATGTGTTCTACACCCGAGCTGTTTGACCTCAGTCTGGCTCCTGTTGGGTTCTCCCAGACACAGTGTGACCCCCCACCCCACCCCACTGCTCAAAACTTATTGAACCAACTTGATTTGCTAGTGTTGGTATAATGAAAAATATGAGTGGGTGGTTTTAAAGAATGGAAGTTTATTCTCCCCCAGTTCTGGAGGCCAGAAGTCTGAATTCAGTTGGCTCTCTGGCAAGGTTCTCTTTGTCTCTTTCATCGTCTAGTGGCTGCCAGCAATCCTTGGTGTTCCTGGGCCTATGGATGCACTTGCCCTGTGTGTCTGTGTCTGTTCTGCTCTTTTTATAAGACAACACTCAGAAGGATTATGTTTACCTCCCACACAACTCTGGTATATCCTTAATAACATAACAAAAGAAAACCACTATTTCCAAGCAGGGTCATAATCTCAGGTACTGGGGTTAGGACTTCAACACAACTTTTTGGTTATGTTATACCTATCATTTTAGAAAATCATTTCCTCTGGTGTCTGCAAATTCCTGCTGCTACACATTCTTGCATTGTCTTGATTCTCACCTGCATGCATTTCTCACCACCGTGGACATGCCCTACTTGAATAAAGGGAGGTTCTCCCCGCTCCCCACTTTTCTCATCCCTGACCCTGCACCCCCTCTCTGGATGGTTGCTCTCGAGCCAACGCAAGCCCCTTTCCTTCAGAGGATGCTTGGCTGAGCCCCTCCCTGGACCCTGGTCTGTCCTTTGGCCCTGGCCATGCCTGTCCTCTGGGGGAGGGGTATCTGAGATGTTAGTTGTGAATTTGACTTGCATATACTCAGGCGGTGGCCGCCAGATGGAATGGCAAGGCTGTCAGAGCACAGAAGCTGGAACACCACTGTGGTCTGCAAGTCTGAAGGCTAATCGAATCTCATGCTTTGTGATCCAGGCCAATGCTCCAGGGCTCAGGAGAGCTTTCTCCCATGCATGGCTGTCTGCAGTTGGCTGTGGCTGGCTCTGATACTGTGGGAGCTTGAATGTTTGGATCTACCCATGCTGGAAGGGAAAATTCCGGACTCCAGGGATAAGTGCAGTTAACCCACATTGCCCATACCATGCGATCTACTCTGCTTTTTTCCCTCAGAGCAGACGTGGGTCAGCCACAGTGGGAAATAGCCCCAAAATGTGCCTGAACTCAGAATGTCTGAGAACTTCTCTCTCAGGCCAGGTGGTCAGATTCTTCTTGTCATCCGGTGGCAGGAGCTGGACACTCATACACTCATTCTCCTTCCCAGACACACAGGGTCTCTTCTGGGATGGAAGGACTGGGAGGTGGCCCTGTTTGATCCATTGGGTCATGTGTTGTAGACTTTTCTGTTTTATCTCCAAATGAGGTTAGGCAGACTCACTATGAAAAACCATGTGTGTTTAAAGTGTTGCTCAAAGTAAACATTTAAACTATTGCACACATTTTATAGCCCTATTTTGGCTTCTATTCATTTTTTAATGTATTTAGAGTCTCACCAAATGGAAGTAGCCAAAATCTTGGCTGTTCTCTGCAAGGATCTGAAATGTCCACACACGCACACACACACACACAATCATACACTCATGAGCAAGCACACACATGTGCACATACATATACCCATACACAGCCTTCCTCGGTTAACTTCAGACTGTTTTTTTCTTCCATTCAAACATAAAATGACAGCAACGGCTTCTCTTACTACCTTGTTTCCACTCTTCCCTGCCTAAAGCAAAGCCAAGAAACCAAGACCTTTTATAAGTGCAGGAACTTTTAAATGCCCTTCCAGGCAAATCAGCTCTTTTTTCAGTGCTACGAAGGACAGCACTAAAACCGGTGTGCATTAGAACGTGTTCCATGCGGTGGCCTGGAAGCCTACATGCAGCCTTGCCATTTCTCTGAAGCCAGGGACAGAAGCCTTTCCAAAGAATGTGCCTGCATTCCAACCTTTGCGCTCCAGGCAGATCTATTACCCTGGGGGGAAGGGGCGGTGAACAAGGAGACTTTACCCCAGCCCTCCATAGCATGAGAGTAGGCGCTAGGACTGGTGGTTGAGGTCATCAGCTCAAACATAGTGACTGACAGGGAGATAACTGCCTAAGTTCCTCTTCAAGGAAGAACTCCCTGCCCAGCTGTGGAGCGTGTGGTCAACAACAGCCTCCAGCTGTCAGTCTCTTCAGGGTTGGCCTCAGTGCAGAGAGCCCCCTGGCTGGGTCAGGTCTTCCCAGGCAGGCTGCATTGCATGACAAAAGGGCAGGGGTAAAGGCTACCTTCCGGTCCCCTGACTCTGGGGCAACCAGGGCAGTGGATATGAGGTGCAAACACAAACAAGAGTGTCATATTGTTGGTAAGTGTGGATTGGTAACACTGGAGGACGTTCAGGTCACTCATTGAAAAGAACAACAAAAAAAAAAAGATAAGTCACTCATAACCCTACTCCCAGTAACGAAAGTGATTAGTGTATCTGTGTTTCCTTCCAGTTTTTCTCGTGTTTCTGTGTACACAAATCCACTTTTCACAGACCTGAAATGGCATGTGTTATCCACAGGTTTGAATCTCGCTTTCTCTCCTGAACATTCTAACGAGTGTTTTCCTGTGAGAGGATGATTTCTCTTAGGAGCTGAATTCTAACTCAAACAGCAGTGCAGGAAAGTTTTACTTTCACAAATTATTTTGATGTATCATGTTTGTTTCCTGGCCCTGTTCTGTGGCCAGCACACAGCTCAATTCCATTATTGTTTGAGAAAATATGGTATGAAGGGAGGAATAGAGCCCAGAGGAGGGGCAGACCCCTGGAGTCCTCACCCCATCCCGTCACTTTTCCAGCTAAGAGGCCAAGTCAACTGGTATTTCTTACATCGGTGGCTTCCTCTGTTTAATGGGATAAATCATGGTTATTTCCCTAAAGATGGTAAATCATTTTTGATCTTAGGGCACCGTCTATTCATTCATTCAGAGCACGTTTATCCAGATAGAAAGCCTGTCACAGTGACAGACAATGGGTTAAAATAGAGGGCAGAAGTTAGTCCTTGCCCTTAAGAAAGTATTTTTGCTAAAAGCATGATCTTTTTGGTCTACTCTGTACTAGAGAATCATAGCAGTACAGAAAGAAGGAATGTGGTCTTTAACATCTAATATTAGGTTTAATCTGGCCAAATTCTCATCACTGTGAGAAAGCTGAGACCCAAAGAACTGGGACGATGTGCTCAGGGTCTCAAAGATAGACTGCCAGCTTTTATTCCTTGCAATTCAATTTTCTTAGTAAATGCAACAACTTATAAACTATGCATATTTTTTATTTATTTAGGGTGTTCACCATGCTTGAAAAAGTGTTTCTCAAAATATACCCCATAAAATAGTAGCTGTGTGGAGTGATAAAAAGACCACTGCCAGAGAAAGCTCAGGGTTCAGGATGCACTGAGTTAAAAAATTAGGAAGGATTCTTTCCTGCAGGACTTGTAGGAGCTTTAATATGTAACATGGTCCCTGAAATGGTCTGTTTTTCAAAGTTGTTTTGCAGGACTGACACAAAGCACAGTCTGGGAAACCCCGTTCTGAGCTTACACTACCTATTTACAATTAAGCCCCTAATTCAAACAAAATTTTGAAAAATGCCATTGGAATGACAAAGTGTTTCTAAATGAAATCATCATTATTGTTAAAGAACACACAGAGTGTTTCCAAGTTTTAAATACAGGTAAACTCAATTAATAAAGATCCTTTACAATTAGAAGCGCCACAGGTCTGTTTGGATCTAAGAGCGATTTACTAGTGTCTTAAGAAGATTCAACAGGCTCTCAGCAATTCTATTGTACACTCTTTGTGCTTGAGACTATGATTTGTTCCCCCAATATTCATTCTTTCTTTCTTCCTGTTCATAAGAGAACCCACTTCCCAGACCTTTCCTGGTCACTCTTGTAGCAAGATGTGGCCACAAGACTGTGTTCTGGCAAAGGAATTGACCAGAAATACCGTGTGCACCTTCCAAGTCTTATCCTTGAAAGAGGGCTGCATGGCCTGTATGTTCTCCTTTCCCCTTCCTACTGCCTGGACCACGAATGAGGAGATGATGGGCCAGCCTTGAGCATGACGTGGAAGAAACAGCTCAGGGGCCACGAGGGCAAGAAACTGGAGTGAGCCTGGGTGCTCAGACTGCTGATTGTCTTCCAATATCCATTTTCCACTCCTTGCTTTTAGTAATAAAATAGATGTCTACCGAGTCTCTGTACATGGTTGCATTTCCTACAAAGTCGTAGGCAAGGATGGCCATATGACTAAGTCCTGTCAATGGGCCTTGAGCAGAAGGTTCTGCACCTAAAAGGAAGCTGCACTCCCTCTGCTTCCTTACTCCTCTCCCACAGCCCAGGAGTCGGATATGGTGGTGGTGAGCCACCTTCAAGCCTAGACCAGGGCTTGGTGGAGCTGGGCCACCCAGTGTCTGGTTCCTGGGTCCTTTGGGGAGCAAAGGCATCCCACTCCACTGGACCACCTGCCTATTTGGACTTTGTGAGAGACAGAAACTTGTATTTTATATAAGTCACTCCTATTTTGTCTCTTTTTAAAGCACCCAGACCAATGTGTTAACTAATGCACCTCCTCTTATCCTTTATACATTTTAAGATTATTTTTATGCTGGATCCTTTGAGTCTGATCTTTGGGTATTAGGGAACTTACCTGGAGCCATGAAAAAAATCTGCTATTGTCCCTGAAATCCTGACCTTGGTGCAATTTTTTTGTACTTTATCTCAAAGCACATACCACATAAAATTTCTAAAAATTTATCCAGACCTCCTTAGGGTGTGATGTACATGGTACTCATTGTAAATTATCTTCTGTGTATGCATGACCTCGATTTGGGATTGTGCTCTCTCTTTTCCTATTTGTCCTCCCCCAACCCCCGCTGGGTCTCAAAAGAACTTTAAATGCTACCAACTAGGGCCAAGAACTAATGAGGATCCATTTGAAGATCCATTGGAATTTTTCTTCCTCTGTGTTTTAGCCAACTTTTCATTCTTGTAAACCAAGCCAAGGTGGTGTTTTTCTCTAATAACTGCTTCATATTCCTGAAGTTCTTTTCTTGGCTCATCATCAAAGGAAGTTGAAGCTGCTTGGACAACTCATAAATTTCCTTAGTTTTTTATTTTATTCTTCCTTTATGGATACTGTTTACCTAATGCCCGTTTTCCCCCAATTGACTCCCTTGTTTTTTGTGCCTTTCAAATTAGAGGTATTTATATTTCCCTTGTATAAAGAGCACAACTGCAAAGTATTGCAAAGGTGGAAGCATTTTGGGGTCAGGTCTTCATTTCCGCAATTTTCTGTAGGACTTAGTGGTATCCAGGGACAATGACATACTTTCCAGGCCAGTGGAGAACTTACTTATGAATGGAAGATCAAGGAATCTAATTTCAACCTACAAGGCTTTCCTCTCCTTTGTCTAGTTAGGGGCACTGGTGGTTCAGTGGTAGAATCTTGCCTTCCATGCTGAAGATCCCAGTTTAATTTTTGGTCAGGGCACTGCATGTGCAGACACTGCCTGCCTGTGAGCGCGGGCTTGCATGTGGCTATAATGCTGAACAGGTGTCAGCCGGGCTTCCAGGCTAAGACAGATTAGGAAGAAGGGCCTGGTGATCTACTTCCAAAAGTCAGCCAGTGTAAACTCTCTGAATCACAATGGTCTGGTCCACAATCAGTCATAGGGATGGCACAGGCACAGGCAGAACTTTGTTCCATTGTGCATGGGGTCACTGTGGACAGTGGGCAGCCTCAATGAGAGCTAACAACAACACTCTATTTAGCAGTTTAGACATGGTCCACTTGAGTATAAGTGGGCTCCCACTCATTGGAATGTGTGTTAAAACTCTTCTATTTTGCCTCATAAAGTAATCCAGACACCAATCAGTTTTCTTCATGAGACTTTATCTCTACTCAAATACTTTTGTCAGCTCTTCAGCTCTTTGGCTGTTTTGTGTGCTGAACATAATGTTTAGGGCATCAACTTCTTCCTTCAGATAAATCTAGAGACTTTCCTCAGCATGCAGAAGTAATAGCCTCAGTTACACTGTTTAGATGAACTCACCTCTGTCGTGTTGTCCACCTTGGTGGACACTGTGTCCTGCCACCCAGATCCTTGTTCAGGACTGAGGATTTGCTCCCACAGTCGCTGTCGTGATGCTGGCTGCTGACCCTCAGCGGTATGTGTGGCAAAAGGAGCTTGAACCGTAGTGTCTTACTCTGAGTACGTTCCCACATTGTCTCAACCCTGAGCAAGGAAAGATTACCAGACTTATTGGGAAGCCCCACAGGTCACAGGATGTTACGTGTGGCAGTTTCACTCTCTCCTTTTCAGCTGACCGACATCAGTTGCTGTAGGCTTCTTCTCGTTCAGAGTCGTTCCTCCCCCTGCCGTACTGAGTGCATGCTTCTCGAAGAGATGGCAGGAGTACAAGTTTCTTCACTCAGCCCTGCCTTCTTGCCTCCAATGATGTCCTATGTGATTTCCAGCATTTCCTGCAGCCCCAGCACAGACAAGCAAAGAGCTACCAGTTCTGCCCTTGAGGGCACACATTGGGAGAACATTGTTCCCTAGTGACTTCAAGATCTATGGAGGAGTGTGCAGTCATCTGACAGTCCCTTCCCCCACACCCAACTTTCCCTTCATTTAACAGGCTTTCTTCTTATATGGTGGATTATTTTCCATTTTCTAATGTTCCTGACAATGTTGTTTCTTCTATTTCTTGTTCTCTTGATGTTTTCAGTCAATTCTAGGAAGGCAAGAAAGCCAGGTACATTGTGTCTCCCTTCTTTAACCAGAGCACAGGCAGTTTTTTAGTGATGCCAGCTTCATGATCGCTGGTATGTTTGGGTCTATTTTTGTGGCTATAACTGTAGACCTCAACACTGCATATATGCAGTATAATCCCATACCCTACGTACGTGTTACATATTACATGTATGACATATGCACTTTTGACATCTCCTCCAGAGCCTTTCCTGCTCTCTCCCACTCACAGCAGACATCCTAGTGCAGTTCTCTTCATGGAAAGGGACTCCTAGTTTACTCTTTTTCATTTCCACATTGATTTTAAAAGTTATTTTTTTGTGTTACTGTAGAAAAGATAAGTGTGTGATTTTTGTTTCACAACTGACATAGCCACTTTCATGTTCAATCATGTTTTGAACAGTTTAAAATATATTGTCATAAATGAGGATGTGGGATGTGCCCCTGAACCTGCATTCCTCTTTGCCCCAGCACCACTCCCAAAGCTGGATGCGAAGTCTTCATCTCACACCAACCGGTCTGCCCAGCTGGAGGTGGTACCTGTTATTCACTGGACTTGTGTTTATGTTGAAACTTAAAACTTAAATCTAGGGTTCAAACTCTTAATGAGGAAACTATATCCTTTCCCAGAACCACTTGCTCCAGGCTTCCCAGGAGCACAGACTCCTGTTACAACTGAGAGAAAAAGTAACCAAGATAGATTCCATTTCTCTTTGCTCTTAAGTGTTCTCTCTCATCTCTTTATTTCCATGGCACCCTCCCAGTGGATATGAAGCCTGCAGAACATTCTTTGGCTACCTCCCCTTAGTGCTGAACTTTATCCCCCGGGGCCACAGAAGGGAAAGGCCAAGGATCAGAGCCGAAGGGATCTGTTCCTGAGGGAGATGCTGGGAGACAGTATCAGAGAGCACTCTGGCCTGTAGGGGGTACACCTATGTCTGAGTTCAGTGGGTGCCAGTGACGTTCTATGTCTGCCTCCATGTCCTCACCTATGAAGGGAGAGGCTTGAACTCAGTGACCTCTGGCAGGCCTGTGACTTCTGGGAATCACTGGGTGCCTGATGTTCCTTTTGTCCAAATACTTGGCTCTCCAGTTGATAAAAAAGCTGTGGGTCGTTTAGGGAAGGACATTTAGCTATAAATTAGTAGCAACAAATAAATGGATATAAAGAATAATATTTAGACTAACAAAGAGGACTAACTCACTTTCGATTCCCAGCCAACGCACGCATCTGTCAGTGGAAGTTTCTGTGTTGCTATGATGATGTTGAACAGGTTTCAGTGGAACTTCCAGATCAAGGTGGACTAGGAAAAAAAACCTTGGTGATCTACTTTGGAAACTCAGGCAATGGAAAGCCTATGGATCACAACGGTCTAATCAATCATGGGAATGGGACACGACTGACCAGTGGTTCGTTCCATTGTGCACGGGGTCACTATGAGTCAGGGGCTGACTCGACAGCAGCTAACAACAACAACAGAGAGGCTAGAGATCTGGAGAGATACTAAGCCAACATTAGTATCCTGCTGTATCACACTTTGTCTGTTGGGGTGGGAGAGGGGAGGTGAGGTGTGTTGTCATGTAGATAGAGTGGTTAGAAAAGATCTCAATTCATTTTATATTTAGAATTTTTTTCTAAGTACTTACAAACCTTCAGAAAAGTTACAAGTACAAAACTAAGACCTTTTTTTCCTTGGATGATTTATTCAATAGTAAGTTGTCAGCGTGATGCCTTATCAACCTCTCCCACCCTCAGCACTTAAGTATGTATTTCCTACAAATAAAGACATTCTCCCACATAACCACAATGCAGTTATCAAAATCAGGAAGTTAGCATTGATGTAAACAGTACTGTCCTATCCTTGGAGTCCATCCAAGTTTCACCAGTTGTCTCAATAATGTCCTTATAGCAAAGGAGCTGGATCAGACTCATGGGCTGCATTTTGTCACCTTTAATCTGCGAACACACTGCTGGTTTGTCAACATTAGGCCATTTCTATTGACTTTCATTTGTAGCAAGAATGTAGATAACCACTAGACTTCTCCAGGAAGCAGGAGAAGTTGTGCCTTAGTTTTAAAATTTAAAGGATCTCTTCCCAGGGATGGAAATGTTGAACCAAGTATAACTCCCGGGGGCAGGACTCTGAAATTGAGGGAAATCAAAGGGGCTGAAACCCATGAATTAACTTTCAAAGATGCACATTTCCAACAGATCCAATGAAATATTCATTTATTGTTAAATGACAGTCCCACAGAAAAATCAGCCACCCAAAATCACATGAAATAAGATTTCTCAGTTTCTGGTATTCAATTATCAAATCATTAATTTTTTTTGAATATTTGGCTAAAATCTTGGAAAATTATACAATTTGAAAGTGCAAAAATAGAATTGAGCAAAAGGTCAGAGTAAAATACAGGAAGTGACTTGTCTTTTCAGGGTTGGATCAAAACAAGTTATTTCATTACTAGTACTATACTGAAGTACTGATGTTTGAAATACTTCTTAAATGACTGGGAGACATAAAAATAAAAGTTGTGCTCAAAAATCATGTCAAAAGGTTTGAATGTGGATCTGTCTCCTAAATATGACTCCTTCATGCCTACAGCTTGGTCTGGGGATCAAGGAAGCAGGCTCCTGGCCTGTTACAGTGTCTGGCACATACTAGGTGTGCAACGCAACCAATGTCATCTACACTGTCGGGTTCTATGATTAGGTGACTAAGTCATGAAGAGGTGGGCCTTCTTTTTATACATCTTGGAGCATCTGTTTTTCTGCTCTTGGTTGCTGACAACAACTAATTAAGCCAAACACACGTAGAAATAATGCTTATACCATCCTGGTCACTTAGCTTGCTGTAAGAGATCTAAGGGAATACCAGGAAAGGGCCCCAGCATTTGAGGGGTGTAGAGTTAGGTGCAGGGGGACCAATGGATATACATGTTACCAAACGGTACTTGTAAATGATAGACTAAGTGCCCAAAGTGGAGGATGAAGTAGTTCTGGGGAGGGAACATACATCTCCAGCTGTGGGACTCAGGAACTGTCTCACGGAGGAAGTAACATTAGCAGGTATGATTGAAGCTTTGGGGTCATCTGTCCATGCTATGCCCTTTGCTTTGACAATGATTATCTCCCTCCCTGGGAGGTGGGGTCTGACTGCAATGTTCCTTCTACAAGACCCTGCTCTTTAGGCCACAGCTGACCAAACGGGGATGTGCCCCGACTGGAGTGGCCAATGGAAATTCTCCTCAGTAAAATGAAAAGGGGGTCTCAGAGCTGTGGGGCTGGGGACAGAGCTGCATTTCCACAATGCTCAAGTGAAGGCTGAGGAACATCTGCCTTCCATCCAGTCCCCAGAGCTGCCAGTGCCTCTTCCTGGACCTGGATTTCCAAAGACTCTTTGGATCCCATGGGACACCCTGGACCTTGCCTATCCATCTCCTGTGCTGGTAAGTCTGCTTAAGTTTAATTCTGTTACTCGCAACCAAGAAACAAAGCCTGAATTCAGGCCAAGAGGAAGGAGGAGCCAGTCAGTATTTATTCGTCAACCACCTGTGAGAGGCCCCGACTTCACAATGATTGTTTTATTTACTGCCCATGAAAGAAAAAAAAAAAATTTTTTTTTCTTTTATGAAGTTGTTGTCATTACTCCTGTTTGGCAAATAAGAAAGCCAAAGCTCTGCTGAATTAGAACAATTCTAAGTCCTACCAGGAAGAGGTAGCAGTGGATGCAAGCCCTGCCCTGGTTCAGAAGGAGCTTTTTTTTAATTACAGAGCTCTGTTTCCTGGGGAGCATTGAGTTAGCAAACAGATGTGATCCTGAGTTATCATCCATAGAGAAGGTTCTCATAGATTTGCATGGATATTTATTTTATCTTCTTTCTTCATTCTTTTTTTTTTTTTTCATTTTTCACTGCAGAAATAATTTTCAAGAGTTCACCATGAGTCAGGGCCTGGTGTTGCAACTGTGACAAAACAGGCCTCATTCCGTCCTGCACAGCACTTACTGTCCAATGGCTGAAACAGTGTGTGAGTGAATAAATAAGTATAAAACCTGTACCTGTTGCCTGACTCATAGCAACCCTATAGGACAGAGGTGAACTGCCCATAGTGTTTCCAAGGAGCAGCTGGTAGATTTGAACTGCCAACCTCTTAGTTGGCAGCCAAATGCTTAACCACTGTGCTACGAGGGCTCCAAATAAGTATAGAATTAGTAATTATGATACCTGTTATAAAAGAGGCTGAAAGGGTGTGAAAGTAGATGTGGAGGGATAGTGTTGAGACAGAGCAGTGGGAGGCAGTTCCGAGATGGACAGGTTGGGGGGCAGTTCCTGAGTCAGAGTGGTAGGGGGAGTTGCCGAGATAGGTGGGGGTGGTGCTGAGACAGGGGGGCACTGATGAGACAGAGCTGTCAGCTCTGCAGAACCCACTTACAGGGCCCTGCTCTCGCTGCTCCATAGACCCCGTGGAGACATAAGCGCTAAGTGGACCCCAGGGAAGGTGGACTGGGCCTCCGCTCTTAGTCCCAGCCTGTCCTCTGCTCAGGGATGTGCTTGTGCTCTGCCCTCAGGAGTCCATGAGACGTGGTGGTGATGGAAGTGTCAGCGTTGGAGGAGTTCCGCCACCCCTGACCCTGCTGTGCCCTGAGCTATATCTTCCACAGACCCAAGGAGCTTACTCGCCCATTTCCTGGGCTCTGCTGCAACTTCAGTTCCCTGCTAGGTTCTGGACTTTGAATTTGGGACCCTGTCTGTTGGCTATTTCTGCCAAGGTTTTGAGCTCCTTTTCCAGGAAACGGAACCAGGTCCCTCCTTTCCTCATCCAATCCCTCCCAGACTGTGCCTGGGAACCTGTTCCAATGTTGACAGCCACAACCTGTGATCAGGTGATTTTACCACTGGCCTGGAAGCACTGGCTCTGCCAATAGATCCCTGCAGTTTCTCATACCCACCATAATAGTCAGCCCAGCTGTGCCTGTCAGTCACCACATTTCCAATTTAGAATGCTGTGCACCAACAACCAGTCCATTTCCTTTTAGCTGGCCTGGCTCAGTCCCCTCCTTGCCAGGCACCATGAGTTCCAGGATACCCTACAGTTAAAGCCACTCAGGCTGTGGTCAAACTCTGAGCCCACCTCACAGACGATGCCCAGGAAATGGTGATGGGCATGGGCAGGTCTGATTCAGGACCAGATGGAAGTTCTGAACATGTATCATAGTGCCCAGCAGCTCTGTCTGGGCCCTGCAACATAAGGTCACAAGCTGTCAGCTCACACAGGTCCAGCTCTTGCCCCCGCAGCTCTGCTGGGACAGCATGCCTCAGTCTCATGGATTCATTTTAGGAAGGGAGAACCTGAGTCAAAATTAAAGCCAGACACTCTCTGGATTCTACGTCCACTGCTGCATTTAATAGTCATTGAGTGTCTCTCTGGTCCTGGCACCTGGTGGAGAACACCATCTAAAGACAAAAAGATTTCGTCTGAGTCATATGTTGCTGCATATCTTACAGCCTCACAATCTCAGCAGCTCACATAGAACTGTGAACATTTCTTTTTCTCACTGAAAGGTCTGTAGGTCAGCTAGCTGACTCCTCTTGGCTAGACTTGGCTGCTCCACTGAGCCCACCTTGGGCTGGATGCTGGATTTGGATTGGCTCCATATTGGACCAACCCTAAGCTTGATCTCCTGCGATGGCAAAAGCCAAGGGGCCAAGCTACTTGCACAGACACATCTGAAGCCTCTACTTCATCACTTCTACCCACCTTCCATCAGCCACAGCAAATCACATGCCCAATGGATGAAAAAAGTCCCCCACTGCTCTGTGAGGGGTGCTGCAACGCCCCAGCAAAGGGGTCAGGGCAGTGATCCACATTACCACAGATGGAAAGTCAGTGTGACAGATGAGACCACCGGCCCTGAGACTATGAGGAGGGACAGAGGCTACTTCGGTAGACTCGGCGGGGCTGATGTTAATCCATGACAAAGGCCACAGGAGGCCTTCACAGATAGGTGACACCAGTAACATTTTAATGAACTGCTCATTTGCCATGCTGACAACATAGAGAAATGCTGATTGTAGCTAAAAAGGAATTTTAAAGGCTAACGGTGAAGGCATGCATCACCTTTTATTTACCCAGTATTAAGTAAAAACTGAATCTTCCAATTCTCTTCTCCATGAAGGATGGAAAGCCTAAATTTGGCCCTGAGAGAGAAAACAATGCAAAAGAGAAGGAACGAGCATTTCCTGGCCACTTTTCTCAAGCATGTCAAAGTTCAGTATTTCATGAACTCTGAGAGCTATGGCTGCTAACCAGAAGGTCAGTAGTTCAAAGCCACCAGCCACTCCTTGGAAACTCTATGGGGCAGTTCTAACTCTGTCCTATTAAGTTGCTACAAATCGGAATTGACTCGATGGCAACAGGCTTGGTTTTTGATTAAGGACACTGATAGCGAAATGGTTAAGCACTTGGCTGCTAACATAAAGTTCAGTGGTTTGAACACACCAGCACGCCTCTGGAGAAAAGACCTGGCAATATGGTCCTGTAAAGATCACAGCCTAGGAGACCCTATGGGGTACTTCTACTCTGTCCTACAGGGTCACTACAGGGCTGATATGACTTGGAATCGACTGGATGGCACACAACGACCATAGCAAAGGTCATTGAAAAGCACTGAAAGGGACTCCCTTTCTTCTTTTAACACCTGCTTGGCTCCAGGTAAGCAGGAAAGCATTTTGCATAGCAAAGTGGTTTTGTCAGAGCAAATCCCTAGGTTATCAGAGAACAAATGTGAGCACAAAAGGATTACTTCATTGACCTCTACGGCTTTTGTGTCAGGGACACTGGTGAGTAACAAGTAATTAGGAAATCTTTGAAAAGCATAAGTTCCCCCCGGAGCCTTAGAGTGTTTAGGGGACTTAACCAAAGGTAAGAGTAACAACGGCCGTTGGCATACCCAGGCATGTGACATGGCCCCATCATGTAAAACTTACAGCAAAGCTAGTGGTAGGCAAGTTGTTATCGTTTCCAAAATGAGGAAATTGAGGCCTAGGAAGACTGGGGTCACGGCCCAGTCTCCCCCAGCTAGGAGTGGCACAGAAACTCTGAGTGGAGCCATTTGTGCTGCAGGCAGGGAGCCACCTACTGACTCGTGGCCACCTTCATCCCTCTGAAAGGACCGCATTCTGAATCCAGTGTCTTCCAGTGTGAACGCTGACATCACGGGTGAAATGACGGGGAGCTTGACCAGCACCCTGCCTTAAACATACGCTTCTAAAGGCTGGAGGTGGGTGCTAATCGAGTTCTATTGTTGTTAGTTGCCATGGGATCAGCTTTGGCTTATGGAAATCCCACACACACCAGAATGTAATGTTGCCTGGTCCTAAACCATCTTCATGATCCTTCGTATGCTCAAGTTCACTGATGTGGCTGTTGTGCATTTTGAGTGTCTTAATTTTTTTTTTTTTTTATAGCCCAGGGGGCGCATCTTCCAGCATTATATTGGATAATATTTTGTTGTGATCCACAGGGTTTTCATTGGCTAATTTTCAGAAGATTGCCAGGCCTTTCTCCCTAGTTCAACTTAGCCTGGAAGCTCCACCAAAACCTGTCAACCATGGGTGACCCTGCTGGTATTTGAAATAGCAGTAGCATAGCTTCCAGCATTGCAACAAAATGCAAGCCACCACAGCACAACAAACTTAGAGATGGTTTGTTCTAATGTCCTTTTATTCAGCATTCATCACGGGCTAGGTATGTCCAGGAATTAGGTATCAGAAACCAGCAAGGCTTAACTCCCGGCAGTCTCCCTTATGAGGGAGAGCTGGGGAGGGAGACAGTGCCTGGAAGGATAGGGCAGACCTATGTAGGAGGGGCTGGTGCAGAGTTTCCATAGCTACCATTGTAAAAAGAGAATTGTTAGTGGTGTCTGCATCAGAAATCTGGGTGTGAAACCCAGAGGTGTGTGTCTTTGGATAAGTCATTTAATTCCACCAAGCTTTCTTATTTTGTCTGTGTAATTATTGCATGAAAGAATGTGCCCAGAGTGCAGCCTGACACAGGAAGATGCTCGGAGAACATTAGGGTTGAATGTCCAAACCCACGCGGTGTAACTAAGGCCTTTGCACTTGTGATTTCCCTTGAACTGGAAAATATGCCATTAGTAATATGTTTCTTCAAGTTCTTTCTTCAAGTTCAGTGTCCCGGGAGCTGTCGCACTTCTATCATTTTCCCCTAAGGGCGAACATCTGTGGCTGCTCTACCAGCTGCCAGTGAGGCCGCTGGGCCCTGCCAGTGAGTCGGGCAGTCAGAGGTGAAGACCTGATGGAGGGCTGGGAGGACGAGACTGAAGGTAAATGCTGTCTTGGGCAATGGCGCTGGCTGCTGGGCCAGGACAGCCTGACTGAGGCTGGATCAGGTCTCCTGAGGAAGGTGCTATAGGCAAGTGTCATGGATTGAATTGTGTCCCCCCAAAATATCTATAGGCTTGGTTAAGCCATGATTCCCAGTATTGTGTGATTGGCTACCATTTTATCATCTGATGTGACTTCCCTATGTATTGTAAATTCTATCACTATGATGTAATAAAATGGATTAGCGGCAGTTATGTTGATGAGATCTATGAGATTAGATAGTGTCTTAAGCCTTTTTTTTTTTTTTGAGATACAAAAGAGAGAAGCAAGCAGAGAGACATGGGAACCTTATATCACCAAGATAGCAGTGCCGGGAGCAGAGAATGTCCTTTGGACCTGTTGTTTCTGCACTAAGATGCTCCCAGACCAAGGGAAGACTGATGACAAAGATCTTTCTCCAGAGCTAACAGAGACAGAAAGCCTTCCCCTGGAGCCAGCACCCTGAATTTGGACTTCTAGCCTACCGAACTGTGAAAGAATAAACTTTTCTTTGTTAAAGCCATCCACTTGTGGTATTTCTGTTATAGCAGCGCTGGATAACCAAGACAGCAAGGGTGTTGGGGGAACAGGTGCTCAAGAAAAAAATCCTGTTTTCTTATCACTTTGGTTTCCTAAGGTGACCAAAAGAATCAACTGCGTTTGGACGCCGTGGGCTAAGAGTCCAGGTGATCACAGGGAAGAAAGGTGAGGTCCCTGGTCTGAGCTGGAAGATATCCCACCTGGACTGATGAGGGGAGATGGAAATCACCCACGTTCTGCTCATTGATGCTTTCAGGAGCTGAGAGATGGTGTGCACCTCTAAAGCTGAGGAGAGCAACGCCCCCGGCCACAGCCAACTCTGGGCATATCACATTTCGGCTGCACAGAAATCTTCATGCAATCTGTGCAGAGCCAAAACACATGGCTCCAGTACAGAAAAATATTTTGACATGCGACACACATACTCAACGTGTGCATCCGGTTTGATGAACACCAGACCCTGGAAATCATCAAAAACCAGGCAGGAGTAATGGCAATAGGGAAGGAGACTGTCTAAGTGGACTGGGGTCTTTGAAAGAGGATATTTCTGCACAATGAAAGGAAATTGTCTAATTTGACTGGGATCTTCAAAAGATGACATTTCTACACAAAGATCTCACTATAATCTCTAGCCTCCGAATGAGTATGAAGTGTGAAGTTTTCCAGAATAACAGTCCAGGACCTTACAGTTGAGGTCTGGAGTTGGAAAGTTTTCATGGTTACTCAGGTCCAGGCAGCAGCACCTGGGGCCATATCTGAAGGTCATTCACTAGGAAAAGTGGGGTTGAGGTCCCAGCCAAAAGTCCAGCTCTCAGGAACCTCTCCTGTCCCCAGGGAGGCATGGTGGAGAGAGTAGGACTGGTGCCTCAGAGGGAAAAGACTTATGAAAAGAATCATATGCACACAGAGGAATTTTTTTTTTAGTTCAGAGGCCCAAACCTTCCGTGTGCAAATTGGTTGAGACCCAGAAACCTTCTGGTGGAAGATGCTATCTGCATCAGGAAGGGTGAATGTGTTGCAAACATTCTACCACACTCCCTCGCATGCTCGTGGCAGGCATCATTAATCAATCACAAAACTCTTTCCTGTTCACTACAGTGACAGCCTCAGAATCCTTCTTAACTCATTGCTTCAAGGAGCTGTGTCCAGGGGAGCTATCCGTGGTGCTGCCTCAGCCCCTGAGCCCCACATACTCCCCCCTTCTGCTACTTAGGCTCACTGGAGATGTTTGCCAAGCCTTAGTGATTCTCACAGACAACTCTGCCTGCCATTTATGTGTCTTTTCAGCAGGTTCTGTCTTGACGTCCTCTTGACTGAGCCCCTTTGTGTGAGTTCTGCAGGCCCTGTTCCCCAGCCCCTATCTCTGCCTGTCCATCATGCCTCTCATTAAACCCTGCATCTGCCCTTTCTTATTTCAGCTGCTGGAATATGTCTTCTGTCAGGCCCATCTGAACTAGACTGCTGCTCCACCCATGATAGACATGAGTTTCTCCTTACCAGGAAGTTTTATGTCACATTTCCCTCCAGGTCCATGTTAAGTAGGACTTGGTGGGGTTGCATATGGATATCATCCTGACATAGAGCTCAGCAGCCACCTTTGGGGAAATGTTCTTTATTCCTTCCCTCTGGTCTGTGAACTTTGAAAGACAGGCCTGGACATGTCTCCTTGGTGTGAGGCTCCATCTTGGACCACACTCAGCTCCAAGTATTACGTGGGCAGGCAGGAAATTTACTTGTGTCCTTTTCACTTAAAAAAGACTCAATCAGTTCGTCCATCCCTGCCAGAGCAGTTATACCTCTACTGAGTTTTAAAATCATTTCTTGTTTCTGAAAGCTTCCCCCAAACTTTCAAGAAACTTTTACATTCTGGAGAAATCAGAAACTTCAAAAGGAGTCTGGAATCAGATATGAGGGCCTAAAATAATTCCTGGTGAGCTCCTGTGACAGCAGGCTAACACAGAAATAAAGCACACATAAGAGGGAAATAAATTGGATATGTCCCACAAAAGAAACATAGCATAGGCTGTCAGCAAATCTGTTTCACACAGGCCCTGACTTCAGATTCCATTAGGCAAACTCAGCAGTGAAACTCGTAAGTGATTATGATAATAATACAGGTAAAAGCTAAAGCTTCTTTAGCTCTTCTAATTGACAGACACTGTTCTAAGAGATTTCCACATTTGAACTCATTTAAGATTCACAACAATTCTGCGAGGCAGGTACGATTAGTGGCTATCTGAGAATGAGGATGGGGAGGCCACTGTGCTCCAGGTACACTGGCAGGGTTGGCAGAGGCAGGTCTCGAACTTATGCAGCTGGCTCTGTAGTCCACCTCCTTGACCACCCCCACTCCTGATACAGGAACAATGAGAATGGAGCAGGGTAGGTTGAGCAAACTGGCTGAAAGGATCAAAATGCAATGATTTCTCTCTGAGGGCAGACAGGGACTATCCCTGACTTTGTGGATATCACAGGTCTGAGGCGAGGTGACATGGGAGATAAAATTCATCCCACAGAATCAAATCAGACCATGAAACAGAAGGATTCCGGAAAAACGGCAGTGTAAACAGATCATCATTCTGACCCTCTCCTCAAATTAAAACAAGAAATACAAAAAGAAAACTGTGCTCAGCCTTGAGGGGCTCCGAATCCGGGAGCAAAGGACAGTAACAGAGGACTGCAGGCAGGCAAAAGTCAAGGAGTCAATGACAAGTCACATATGGTAGGAGAATTGCTTCTGCAACAGCCCCCGCCCCTCCCCTCAGCCATGCAACCTGCCAGCTGCTGTGAACTGGAGAAGTGGCCTCAGTAAAAGAGCATATTTCCCTAGCCACTATATCCCTTGCCTGTGCAAAGACGTAGAACACCAAGCTTCTGCTCCAAAATCAAAGTAGACCTTCCTTGAGGCCTGTTCTGAGTGTGTCAGCCCCCTCCCCCCACCAGTTAAATGTTGGCTGCTGGGCTGTTACAAATTGCTACAGAACATCTCCTGCAGTGGAGCTAGGAGGCGGGTCTCTTAAGTGGAGTCTGTTCCCTCAACAAACACAGGGCCACTGGGGCTCTGAAAGCAACAAGACAGATCTTTTGGGTATCTGTCCAGGCAGTGCCAGCCCCTCCTCCTCCAGATATGCAGGAAAGTCTACCTGTGCTTCTCCTGAATGCCAGTTCAGACATAAGTGGCCCTCACAGAGCAGGGAAGGCAAACCCTGAAGGCAAAGCCCAGCCCTGCAGGCCCTCATTGGGTGTGGGCTTTCCAAATGAAAACATGGTTGCAGAAACAGAGCAGAGGAGGGAGTGATAACCAGAGTGAGAGAGAGAACTGTGCACCCTGGTAGACAGATTGATTATTGCACAATATCTCTCCTGTGTGGCTGCACCCTCTGTTGGATAGATTGATTACTGCATGTTCTTTGATGCATTTAAGAGACACTGAAAGATGTAAATCAAGTTCTGGCACTTTCAAATCCTAATTAAAACAGAGAGGTAGAAAGAGCTATCACAGAGAGGAGGTAGTAAGCAAGGTCTGAAGGTTCTGCCCACCAAAGAGTTTCTTGCAGAAAGTAATGAGGACAAAAATGCCACATACTGGGGAAGAACTGAGAAAGTTAATACCCTTGAAAATTCCAGTGCCCTAACAAAAAGATCACCTGTCACACAAAGATAAAAGAAAAGATGGCCCAGTCAATGAACAAGACAAAGAGAGTGAAATTGCATCTATGGAAGCCCAAATAATGCACAAAACAGAAAAACACAGTTTATCAATGTTAAACTTACTCAAAGAACTAAGGGAAAACATGGATGAAGATCTAAAAGAAATTAGGAGAACAATGCATGAACAAAATGAGGATTTAAAAAAAAACAGAAGCTCTGAAAAGGAATCAAACAGAAATATTGGAGCTGAAAGAGATGATAACTGAAATGAGAAACACAACGGAAGGACATGACAACAGATTTGATCAGACAGAAGAAAGAATCTGTGAATTAGAGGATAAGACAGTCAAGATTATGGAGACTGAGGAGCAACAAGAATGGAGGCTCAAGACTGCTGAGGATAGTTTAACGGAATTATGGAACAACATCAACAGACCTAGTATATGCATCATGGAAATTCTAGGAGGTGTGAGAGAGAAAAAGACAGAAAAAATGTTTGAAGAAATAATGACAGAAAATTTCCCGAATCTGACAAACGGCATGAATCTACAAATTCAAGAAACTCAAAGAATTCCAAGCAGGATAAACACAAAGAGATCTATACTAAGACATGTCATAATCAGCCTCTCAAAAAAATATACAGAACCCTGAAAGCAGCGAGACAGAAGGAAACTGTCAAATATAAAGGATCCCCATTAAGATTAAGTGTCAATTTCTCCTCAGAAACATTGGAGGCCAGAAGGCAAAAGAATGATGTAATTAAAATGCTGAAAGAAAAAAAAAAAAGAAGACCAAACGAGAATATCATACCCACATCCCGCAAAACTATCCTTCAAGAATAATAAGGGTGAAGTTAAAACATTCCCAGACAAACAAAAGCTGAGAGAATTCATATTCACCAGACCAGGTGTGCAAAAAATACTGATAGGAGTTCTGTAGATGGAAGGGAAAGACACTAGAAAGTAATTCAAAGCCATACATAAAAAGAAAGATCTCCAGTAAAGGTAATTTCGTGGGCAAGTACAAGGACTAATAATAAGGTATACATGCTTGATAACACTAATTGTTTTGTTCTTCGTGTTTTTTAATGACAAATGTATAAATCACAAGAATAAAATTATTTTGCAGGGCACATAAAATACAAATATGCAGTTGGTGATGATAACAAGAAAATGAAGGGGTAGGGAGGAAGTGTATATATAGGTATAGAATTTCTTGTATGTTACTAAAATTAAGCTGGTATCAACTTACCCTAGGATGTAAGATGTCAAATGTAATATTCATGGTAACCACTAAGAAAACATCTAAAAATGTATACACAAAAGGAAAGGAGAAAGGAATCAAAATGGCTCAACAACAACAACAAAAAACAATAAAAGCTGGCAGTGTTAGAGATAATAGACAAAGCAGTCTTAAGACACACACACACACACACAAGAAAATGGCAGAAGTTCTTTTTTGTCAGTAATTACTGTGACTGTAAATGGACTAAACGCTCCTATCAAAAGTCAGAGAGTGACAGAATGGATTAAAAAACAAAAACATGATCCAAATATATGGTGTTTACAAGAGACACATTTTAGACCAAGGACACGAACAGGTTGAAAGTGAAAGGATGGGGGAAAAAAAAACATGCAAATGAGTAGCCAAAATGAGAGCTGAGCTGGCAATCTTAATATCAAACAAAATATACTTTAAGGCAAAATCTGTTAGAAGAGATAAAGATGGACTTTATATATTGATAAAATGGTCAATTCATCAAGAAGATTTAACAATTATAAATATATATGCACCCAATATTGGAACATCTAAATATATAAAGCAAACATTGATAGAATTCAAGGGAGAAATGGACAGCACTACAATAATATTTGGAGACTTCAATACACCACTTTCAATAACAGAAAGAACATCTAGAAAGAAGATTAACAAAGCAACATAGGACCTGAATGACACTATAAGCCAGCTAGACCTAATAGACATGTATAGAACACTGTGCCCAACAACAGCACAACATGCATTCTACTATAGTGCACGTGGATCATTCATGGGATAGATCACTTGTTGGGTTATAAAACAAATTTTGTTAAATTTAAAAGGATTGAAATAATTTTTTCTGACCACAGTGGAGTGAAACTAGAAATCAATAACAACAACAACAAAAAAAAAACCCTGAAAATATACGAACAGGTTGAAATTTAACAACACACTATTAAACTACCAATGGATCAAGAAAGAAATCAAAAGAGAAATCAGGAAATACAGTCAAATGAAAATGAAAGCACAACATACCAAAACCTGTGGGATGAAGCGAAGGTGGTACTCAGAGGGAATAGCAATAACAGTCTACACAAAAAAAGAAGAAAGAGCTCTCAAATCAGTAGCCTAACTCTACAACTAGAGCTAGAAAAAGAAGACCAATCAATCCTAAAGCTAGCAGAAGAAAGGAAATAGCAAGGGTCAGGGCAGAAATAAATGGAATCAAAAACAGAAAAACAATACAGAGAATTCACAAAACCAGAGGTTGGTTCTTTGAAAAGACCAATGAAATTGACAAATGCTTAGCTAGATTGACAAAGAAAAAATGCAAACAACCGAACCATTGACCAGAGTGCTTTCCCACCCCAGGAGCTTTGGTAGTCATGTCCTGCTCTGCGCTAAGAAAAACCACTCGGTCCTTCCCTTCTGTAGATTCAAACACTTGCCAAAAATCTGCTTCTCGGTGACGTTTGTGATACCAGAAAAGGATAGTGTGGAATACAGACAGCCTATTTTTTTTTTTTTTTATACCTCTCCTCCATAGATCTTTTCATCACGAGTGCTGTGGTTTTACTTTGTCTGTGTTTGGATCTCTCACAATGACCCCCCAGTGATGCCATATTGTTGTTGTTGTTAGGTGCCGTCAAGTCTGTTCTGACTCGTAGTGACCCTAAGTACCACAGAACAGAACACTGTATTCCATCCTGAGAGGTCCATATGTATAGTCACTGTTTATGTTGTTGAAAAAAAAAATGTATTTGCAATGAAGAATTCATTGGTCTTGCAAAAATCTATCATGCAGACTCTGGCATCATTTCTACCATCAAGGCCATATTTTCCAAATACTGATCCTTTTTTGTTTCCAGCTTTCACTTTCCAATCACCAGTAATTATCAATGAATCCTGATTGCACGTTTGATCAATTTCAGACTGCAGAAGATGGTAAAAATCTTCAATTTCCTCGTCTTTGGCCTTTTTGGCCTTAGCAGTTGGTGCGTAAATTTGAATAACAGTCATATTAACGGGTCTTCCTTGTAAGCGTTGTACTTCAGGATAGATCTTCAAATGTCCTTTTTGACAGTAAACGCAATGCCATTCCTCTTCAAGTTATCATTCTGGGCATAGTAGACCATAGGATTGTCTGATTCAAAATGGCCAATACCAGTCCATTTCAGCTCACTAATGCCTAGGATATTGATGTTCATGCATTCCATTTCATTTTTGATGATTTCCAATTTTCCTGTATTTATACTTCATATATTCCAGGTTCTGATTATTAATGGATATTTGCAGCTGTTTCTTCTCATTTTGAGTCATGCCACACCAACAAGTGAAGGTCCCGAAAGCTTGGCTCCATCCACGTTTAAGGTCGGCTCTACTTTGAGGAAGCAGCTCTTCCCCAGTCATCTTTTGAGTGCCTTCCAACCTGGGGAGCTTACCTTCCTGCACTGTATCAGACAATGTTCTGCTGCTATTCATTAGATTTTCACTGGCTAATTCTTTTCAGAAGTAGACTGCCAGGTCCCTCTTCCTAGTCTGTCTTACTCTGGAAGCTCACCTGAAACCTGTCCTCCATGGGGGACCCTGCTGGTACCCAAATACTTCACAGCAACATGAAAATCTCCACAATATGACAAACTGGAAGGCATGTGGGGTGCTGATGCCATAGGATCCCACAGTATTGCACCACTGCACTTCAGGGGCAATCTATTTCCTGTCATTACCACAGCTCAAACACTCTTCATTGAATCGGCTCTCTGAAACCCCCATGCACCAAAACTATCAACATCAGCATACAAGGCATGGGCTCACTGTAATGAAGGATCTTTCAAGGGTAAAGCATCCTTTCTAACTCTGTTTTTTACTCCTAGTCCTTGAATCTGTCCTTCCTTCCACTTTCCACACATGTGTCTCCCCTTTCTTAAAGGTTCTGGTTTCAAACTCACTTGCTAACCATGTCGTCAGGCAGAAATTTACTGAGCCTCTCAGGATCTGAGAAATGGACAGAAGAAACTAGATAATAGGAGTGATTTCTCAGGGGTTTGCAGATAGTAAATCCCCGCTCCCCCATAAGGACTCAGCATGGGGTGCCTTACTGGATCTGTGTTAATCTCGAGCACCTTCCCTCTGCCATTCCACAGCTTCTAGGGTTTTCCTCTTCTGTAGCTAGTGTATGTTCCAGGCGAGTGCAACTGGTTCTAATATGGGCAGTGGTGTATCTAGGGTATTGCACTGGCCCTGGGCTTGTAGCATCTCTGAGCAGTTTCTATTAATCTGGCACAATGTCCTTCCTCAAGCACGATAATGTGTTAATTAAAGATTAATGGGCTTGATTTGTATTTTTGAGCCGATATTATGGTAAAGTTATCTAAAAGGGGGTGTCAGGTGGTTGGCCAGGGGCACAACTTCAGTGCTTGCCACAGGCACTATTTTCCATAGATACACTGGCCATACCAGGTTAAAAGAAACTCGCAGTGTCCCCAAGTACTTTTCCCCATTTGGAAGTGCAATACCTGCCATATCTGTCATACTCTAGTTATGCCTCTGGGTATGGGGGCTAAATAAGCCATTTGGAAAGTGAATTATCGGGCTGCACTGAACTTCAAATCAGATGTAGTAGTCATTCCCCAGGGTGCTTCTGGCCATCGGCCTGAGCTTGAGCAAGACTTGCCACTCTGGCTTGCAGTGGTTTAGCTAGTCCTTAAAGTCATTCCAGGGTCAGAGTTCTATGATGATCCCCCACTTCCTCCTCTGTCCCTCAATGTCTTCCTTTCTGTCTTCTTCCCACTTTCTCTCCCTCTCTCACTCCTCCTTCTCTCTTCTTTCCTCGATTTCTCCCCTATTCCCTCCTGTGTGCTGACCTCTATGAAGTGAGGAGAAAATTGGACTGGTTGATTTCCAAACTTTCATCAAATTAGGACATTGAGTGGCTTCTATTTGGAAATGGCTTATCTCTGTATTGGTAGGGCCTGCCAGGTCTGCACCAAAGCATGACCAAATCTGCAGTCTTCTGATTACCACCTCCTCCCAGCCACTCAGCCACTGTCCTTTCTTCCACGCAACAATTTCCAGGCTGATTTCCCTTCTCTCACTCTTGCCTGTACCAGTACTCCCATTTTCCACATAGGAGTCAACAGGACTATTAAACCATAAATTGAACCCCTTCACTACTCTGGTGGAAACAGATGGCTAACCTCTCCCCTGTAAAGAATGCAGACCCCTTCCTCTCTGTTTACAGCCTGACACCTGTCTACTTCCAATTTTACAGTCGAAGATACTCAGTATCAAAAAGGCAATTTTTTTTCTAAATTTAATTTATCAACTATGAAAATCAATAAACTCTTTGATGGTGCTGTTAGGCCACACTGATAAGAAACACTATTTTCTTTTAATAATGGAAAGCACTAAGGAATATTCAAAACCCATTGAAGTAGCAGAATCCTTGGAAAGCAGGGTATACACGCTGTGAATCAGAAGTTACCTCCCTATGATTAAAAAAAAAGAAATTAAAATATACTTATTAAGTTGCACAGGTGAAATTGTGTTGTAAACTTGGCTTTGCGAGAATAAAAATGCAAAGACTAGCAGAATAATTAATCCTTATTGGGTAGAGTTTTGGTTGTTTTTTTTTTAATCCTGATTATGAGCTACAGATGGCACTCATGGTTTGCAGTGTCCCCAGGTGCCTTTCCCCATTTGCAAGGGCAGTTATCTGAGCATCCCTCCTTTGAAAATCCAGTGCCAAGTGCCTGAAGAAGCAGTCCAGGCTCCCTCTACCTGTGGTTTGCCAGAGGCGATGTTCTGAGAGCACAGCTGGAGATCATTAGGCTCTCAGAAGAGAGCTCACTGTGAAATTGTAGGCCACCCCATTATCCTGACATTGATTTAATCACTTGCATGTGGAAGCATATCATTCTTTGCACGTGTTCTCAAACTCAAATTCCTGCTGACACAACAGACGCATAGCTCCAAACAGGCAGAAAATGGTCCCCAGATAGGGGCAGATTATCCAATAAGCCTGGTAAGCACAGTGCTTACCTTGCTTACCAGATCATCTGCAGTGAACAAGTTCACATTTTTTCACCACATCAGAGATTTTGCTTCTGGGTGTGTTTGGCATCTGTCTCTCTCCCAACCCCACAGCACCTTCCTACAAAATCAAAGCCTCTTTTCAAATTTACAGTCTCTTGAGAGGGGCCGATGACCTAGTAAGCGAGGCAAGCACAGGCTTCCTTGTGCTAATTTACTGATCTGTAGTGAACAATTTCACATGGGTTTTACCAAATCAAAGACAGTGTTTGCCGTGAACATTGAGCTCTTTTATACAATTATCAATATGAGACCAAATCGACAACAGTAACTCTAAAGCATAGATGAGATGTTAGGTCAGTAAGTCTAAGTTAATAGTGGTGAAATGATTTGGGAATAGGTAATGAGAGTGGTAACATAATGTAAAGAATGTAACCAATGTCACCAAATTGTACATGCAGAAATTGTTGAATGGATGTTATCTTTGGCCGTGTATATTTTCATATATATATATATATATATATATATATATATATATATATATATACCCACCCAAACCCAGTGCTGTCATATACACACACGCACTAATCCCTGGTACCTGTGAACATGAACTGATTTGCCATTGGGTCATTGCTGATGTTATCAGTTAACATTAGGTCATACAGATCTCCCTCAGAGCTCTCAGAAAGAATTAACATGGCTGACACCCTGATCTATGACTCCCAGCCTCCAAAGCTATGAGAGAATAATTTCCTGTTCTTATAAGCCACCTACTTTGTGATATTTTGTTACAACAGGCCTGAGAAAGTAAGAATTTCACATAGGGGATGTGAAGTGAGTCAGGGACCAGAAAGAGGACGATCAATCACACGTTGTCAATCAAGGCACCCCTGTGGGCAACAAGAGCTATGCAACTATGGGAAATGGCATGCGACACACATCAGAACATCTCACTCCAGGAGTAAAGGCACATGGGTTATTATGCAGTAAACCTATCAGCCATTTTCTGAGGGTCCTTTGGGAGTGTGGATTCCCTGTCACTTCTAGCCTGTGGAGTACCCAGGCAGAGGGGACCCGTGGTCAGAGAGAGCCCTCAGGTAAGGAAATGCAGGTACCTGCAAGTGAGGGCCAGATTGGCGCACACTGAGATGCCAGGGCTGAGGGGCATGAGGTCAGCACAGTGGGTTAGATATATCATATGTTAGCACCCGGTAAATGGGGGGCCCTGAATGTCAGGCCAGAGCTGAAGAGCCAACCTAGGAGAGCTTGCCAAGGAGTTCTACAGGTGAAACGGGTCAAGCAGATCAGAGACTTAGTGCCAGATAGGTACAGACCCAGAAAACTTCAAAGGTGAGTTGTCATAGGCCAGAGGACATTAGATCAATTCTAGGGAATTCTTCTCAAGTAAGGAGGGGCTGGTAGGTTCTGCACAGACACTCTAGCTGGCAGGATTTAATGTTTTGGTTAGCAGTGCTACAGCTGCTAACCAAAAGGTTGGCAGTTCAAATCTACCAGACACTCCTTGGAAACTCTATGAGGCAGGTCTACTCTGACCTGTAGGGTCGCTATGAGTCAAAGTCGACTCAATGGCAATGTTTTTTTTTTTTTTTTTTTTTCGGTCCATCTGAAAGAGTTTAACAAGTCTGAACTAGTGACAGATAACCCCAGAATTAAGATCCCCACACTTATCCCTGCCCAGTAATTTGATGCTGAGCATTGTTCCCATCCCTACCTCAGAACTGGGCTTCTGCCTTGACCATACCATTGAGATGTCACTGGAGCATTCCCAGTGTCTTCACAGCACCAACTGCTGAAACAAACTCTTTGGTTCCTCCCTTTGCACCCACAAGGGCACAAACTGCCTCTCCCATCACCACCACATGTGTATATGGGCTGGGGGGCTATTCAGGGGGAACAGAAATTTGATCAGAGAAGTGCATCAAGATAGCACACAGAATTTTCATGTTCTTTGTGATGAAATGGGGGCATTGTTGCAAAGTGTTGTAGGTTCAAAAGAAAGGAAAAAGTTTATAACAAGAGCAGAAACTTCTTTATTACACAATCAGCCACCAAGTCCCGTTTTTAATTGTGACCTCTGTCTGAGAAAGATCAAAGATGGCATGGTGCCACAGGAGACATTCGAGCAGAATGGTCAAGATAAACTAGTTGGTCTGAGTATTGGGTATTGTAGGATGAACTCTCAAAGGGAGCAAATTATGTGAGGTCCATTGGTTGGCCACATCTGCATTCCTTAGATCCTACCCTCTCGGGCCACAGACAAGCCAATATGCCAGTGAGTCCTTTGTGATTATGTATGCTGAAAGTAATATTTGTTGTAACTGGTTATTATGAGAGCTAATTCCTTTCTATCTGTTATCAGGGTAGAAAATAGATCTTTCTTTGTAACTGTTTGGTGAGCCTCTTGCCAGATTTATGCAAGTTGCCTTTATATACTTTGTGTCTCTAAACACGCTATACCTCTGCTCTGATTCCATGCTCACCAACAGTCTTCCTGATTATTCATCTGCATCTCAGGTACTCTGGCTCATGATGAAGATGCCCTGGTTAAGGAATGAGCGCCTTACTGATTGGAAATCTACAGCAAGCAGAGACCAGTGGCTGAGAGTATGGGCAGGGCCAGCCCTAAGTTTAGACCCCAGCTGCACTTGCAGATCTAGAACCCTGGGAAGTTATTTAACATTTCAAAGACTTAGTTGCTCCAACTTCAAATTCGAATTAAGCATTCTCATCCTCAACCTAAGGTTGTTTTGATAATTAAGCTAAGAAAACCCTTGGTTTTGGTATCTGGTACATAATAAGGGTTCAGTAACTTGGAATGGCATTTTTGTGACTATATCAGAATTTCTTTTTTTTTTTATTATTCATTTATTTTTCTTGGAAGATGAATTTTGATGGAGGATGTGACTAAGAAAATTCCTGGTTTTGCTTCATCATTTACCAATTTCCTTGACTGGTTACTGCCTTTGAAATGTTTTGGTTATTTTTGTCTCCACTGGGACAGGTTAATCCCAAAAACAACCCAAGCAGATGTTGAGTGCTTTCTGAACTTCTCATTTGTGGATGCTCTGCATCTGAAATCTGCACTACAGAGGTACAAAGGTCAATTTTTCTGCCTGCAGGATACCAGAGTTTTAGGATCTCACCTCCATAACTAAACCTAGGTCTGAATTCTCGTGGAGGAGAAGAAATAACACCAGCGTCTTACATTTGTACAGTGCAGTATGCTCTAAGTGTGACCTACAGACCACCTGCTTCAGAACCACCCGGAGGTGTTTGTTTAAAAGGCAGTTTCCTGAGTGCTATTGTTATTAGTTGCCAAGTGGATTCTGACTCATAGTGACCCTACATACAACAGAATAAAACGCTGCCTGGTCCTGCGCCATCCTCACAATCCTTGCTATGCTTGAGCCCATTGTTTCAGCCACTGAGTCAGTCCATCTCACTGAAGATCTTCCTCTCCTTCCCTGAACCAACATGTCACTCTTCTCCAGGGACTGATCCCTCCTGACAACATGTCCAAAATGTGTGAAACGTAGTCTCGCCATCTTTGCCTCTAAGGAGCATTCTGGCTGTACTTCTTCCAAGACAGATTTGTTTGTTCTGGCAGTTCATGGTATATTCAATATTCTCTGCAACACCACATTTCAAAGCCATCAGTTCTTTTTCGGTCTTCCTTATTCATCATCTAGCTTTCACACACATATGAGGCTATTGAAAACACCATGGCTTAGGTCAGGCACACCTTGGTCTTGAAGGTGACATCTTTCAACACTTTGAAGAGGTCCTTTGCAGCAGATTTGCCCAATGCAATGTGTCTTTTGATTTCTTGACTGCCACTTCCATGGCTGTTGATTGTGGATCCAAGTAAAATGAAATCCTTGACAACTTCAATCTTTTCTCCATTTATCACGATGTTGCTTATTGGCCCAGTCGTGAGGGTTTTTGTTTTCTTTATATTGAAGTGTAATTCATACTAAAGGCTGTGGTCTTTGATCTTTATCAGTAAGTGCTTCAAGTCCTCTTCACTTTCAGCAAGCAAGGCTGTGTCATCTGCGTAGCACAGGTTGTTAATGGGTGTTCCTCCAATCCTGAAGTCCCGTTCTTCATACAGTCTATCTTCTTCGATTATTTGCTGAGCATACAGATTGAATAGGTATGGTGAAAGGATACAACCCTGGTTAACACTTTTCCTGACTTTAAACTGTGCAGTACCCCCTTGTTCTGTCCGAACAACTGCTTCTTGATCTATGTACAGATTCCTCAAGAACACAGTGAAGGGTTCTGAAATTTCCATTCTTTGTAATGTTATCCATAATTTGTTATGACCCACACAGTCAAATGCCTTCACATAGTCAATAAAACACAGGTAAACATCTTTCTGGTATTCTCTGCTTTCAGCCAGGGTCTATCTGACATCAGCAATGATATCCCTGGTTCCACAACCTCTTCTGAATCCAGCTTGAATTTCTGGCAGTTCTCTGTCAATGTACTGCTGCAGCCACTTTTGAATGATCTTCAGCAAAATTTTACTTGCATGTGATATTAATGATATTGTTTGATAATTTCTGCATTTGGTTGGATCAACTTCTTGGGAATAAACATAAATATAAATCTCTTCCCCTTGGTTGGCCAGGTTGCCGTCTTCCAAATTTCTTGGCATAGATGAGTGGCCACTTCCAGCATTGCTTCCATTTGTTGAAACATCTCAATTGGTATTCCATCAATTCCTGGAGTCTTGTTTTTTGCCAATACCTTCAGTGCAGCTTGGACTTCTTCCTTCAGTACCATTGGTTCCTGATCATATGCTACCTCCTGAAACGGTTAAATGATGACCAATTCTTTTTGGTATAGTTACTCTGTATATTTCTTCCATCTTCTTTTGATGTTTCCTGCACCATTTAATATTTTCCCCGTAGAATCCTTCAGTATTGCAACTTGAGGCCTAAGTGCTACCTGGACTTATTTGGAACTGAATTACATGCAGGGCAGAACCTCAGTGCAGCTTGCTGTTTAAGCCTTTACATCACCTACCAAAAGATGCCCGTAGCATTATCTCTGGTGAGCATAATAATAACCCTCAGTGTCATTAAAGCCGACGGGCTGTATATTCCTCTACAGCCCCCAAGAAATCTTTTTCTAAGTCTGGGGAAGCCCACTGTTACTTGACCTTGTGAAGAGTCCCCCTTGGTTTTCAAAAGTGTAAAAGGTGACACACCTCCGAAGCAGGGGAATCAGGACTCAGACCTAGCCTTTGTGATTCCAAGTCCAGTGCTTTTTCCACAACTGCTCTTCAAGCCCATGGCCAGCCTCTTATTTCCTCTGCCAGCCTGCCTTGGAGCTCAGCTGTGTTTCCGCTTAGATGCTGTCCTTGGGTCTGACAGCAAATATAGGGTCCCTATTCGTTGAGGTCTCTTTTTCCTAAGAGGGGAGGTAGGGCCTGGCTGTCAGAGAGCGGTATTTTCAGAGTTCTAACCCATAAACCCAGATTGTATTGTCAGATTTGTTCCTCTACTATTGCCTGGGAAGGCACAAATAGTAACAACACTAAATAACAATAAGTTTTTATGGTGGGTCAGTTTCTATGCTAAGCACTTTACATATTTTTCTTCATTTAAACCTGACAACATCCCGGTAAGGTAAATATTATGATTGTGTCCATTTTATAGATAATTGTTTAAAATTCAGTTTTCTAAGGCTTAGGTGAATTAACAAACTTGAGAAAAATCACACAGATATTAAGAGGAGGCTCCAGGATGCTAATCCAAAAAGAACGAAAACTCAATTGGTTTGAATCCAAGGCTTGTATTTTTTTTTTTTTAGTTTCTCATTCAAAAACTTATACACAAATTGTTCTGTGACTTTGGTTGCAATCCTAGCAATGTGTCAGCACTCTCCTCCTCTCCCTTTCCACCCGAGTTCTCCATGTCCATTTGTCCAGTTTTCCTGTCCCTCCCTGCCTTCTCGTCTCTGCTTTTGGGCAGATGTTGCCCATGTGGTTTTGTACATTTGATTGAACTAAGAAGCATGTTTCTCACTTGTGTTATTGTTTGTTTTACAGGCCTATCTAGTTTTTGACTGAATAGTGGGCTTGGGAGTGGCTTCAGTTCTGTGTTAGCAGGGTGTCCTCTAAATCAGGATTTTATAAATTTGGTATAAGTCTTTACCCCTGCCTATGATTAACCCTGGTGCTCTAATTCAGAGCTAGTAGAATGGGCACAAAGAATCAACCCAGTGTTACAGTCAAAAAGAAAAGAAAGAAAAAAAAAAAAGGAAATCTCCTAACAACAAAGAATAAAACAAGCACACCTTAGCAGCCTCTGACATGGCCCACCAGATCTTCACAGCAACCACTGCCCCCTTGCACCCCAATCCACAAGCATGTGCGACTCTTTCTGCCTGATGGCTTTTGCAGGTCACCAAAGCATGCTCATCTAGTACTAGGCACAGCAAAAATTCTGTGCAAGCCCTCAGGAATGCACATAACCAATGATGGGTAGTGAAAGTGGATAAATGCTTCCCCCTCCTCACTTATGTGGGATGACCCTATGGCATATTCCATGGTCTCTCATAGGTACACAGACTGCTCACCCACTCATTAACACACCTGCACTAGCCACCTTCCCTTCTTTGTCTCATTTCCTCACTCTCCACCAGGGCTTGATGGGACCACCTCCCAAATGAACAACTTCACATCAATCTTTGTCTCAGAGTCTGCTTCTGGGGGAACCCGAAGTAAGACAGATATTTGTTCAGTGAAAATATTTTAGCTGAACCTTATACATCTGAATAAATATAAAGAAATAATCCCCCACCTCCCCAAAAAAGAGCTTCTTAGGTAATGATTTTGTTTACGATTAAGATCATAAGTGCAACAGAGCAACTCTGTATTCATATATAAACTGTACCATGTACTAGTTCCAGGATATTCAAATAATCAGCATAAGACATTTAGCAGAGTGCTTGACATAGATTAACTCTTCTCAACTTTTAAATTCACCTTTATTGAGGTATAAATGACATACAACTAATGAAAACATTTAAATGTAAAGTTCAATAAGTTTTGATAAATGCATACACCCAATAAAGATAAAGAATATTTCCATAACCTCAGAAAGTCCCTTTGTCCCTTTGCAGTCAATTTCCATCCCAGGCAAGCATTGATCTACTTTCTTCCACTGATGTCCAATGATTTTTATTTAAAGACATGGTTTGAGGCTACATACAGTCAAATAGGTTATAATAGTGATTGGGGAGAAAAAAAAAAAAAACACTCAGAGTGGTCCCACCTGAAGGAGGAGGGTGAGGCATTTATCCACCTCATCACTGGTTAAGTGTGTTCCTAAGGACATAAATGCCACAGAATTTTTGTTGTTCTCTGTCCTAAACTGAGCATACTTTGGTGATCTGCAAAAGCTATCAAGCAGTGCTTATGTCAAAACCACCATCCATGGACTTACAGAATGCCTTATCCACCGTCATGGTATCCCACACTGCATTGCCTCTCATCAAGGGACTCACTTCACAGCAAATGAAGTGTAGCAAGGGGCCCAGGCTCATGATATTCCCTGGTCTTACCATGCTCCCCATCATCCCGAAGGAGCTGGCTTGATAGAACTATAGAATGGCCTTCTAAAGACACAATTACAGCACTAGCTAGGTGACAATACCTTGCAAGGTTGGGGCAATGTTCTCCAGGAGGCTGTATATGCTCCAAACCAGCATCCAATATATGGTGCTGTTTCTTCCATAGCCAGGATTCATCGGTTCAGGAATCAAGGGGTGGAAGTGGGAGTGGCACCACTCACTATCACCCCTATTGAACCACTCGCAAGATTTATTCATCCTTTCCCTGCAGTCTTACACTCTGCAGCTCTAGAGGCCTTAGTCCCAAAGGGAGGAATGTTCCCACCTGGAGACACATCACGGATTCCGTTGAACTGGAAGCTAAGAATACCATCTGGCCACATTGGGCTCCTTACGTCTCTGGATCAACAGGCAAAGAAGGGAGTTACCATACTGGCTGGTGTGATTGATCCTGATTACCAAGGGAAAATTGGATTGATATTACATAATGGGGGTAAAGAAGAATACAAGAGATCCCTTAGGATGTCTCTTAGTACTACCATACCCTGTGATTAAAGTTATTGGAAAATTACAACTCAATTCCAATATGACTACTAATGGCCCAGACCCTTCAAGAATGAAGATTGGGGTCACCCCACCAGGCAAAGAACCACAGCCAGCTGAGGTGCTTGCTGAGGGCAAAGGGAATATGGAAGGGGCAGTGGAAGAGGGTAGTTCTAAATACAAGTTATGGCCATGTGACCTGTTGCAGAAATGAGGACTGTAATTGTTACTAGCATTTCTGCTTCGTATGTGTGCATCAAATATTTTTGTTTTCTTCACTCATGAAATATAAGATCTTAATGGGTTAGTGAGTTTTTGGTTGTATGTGTGTTTATTGTGTCATGTTAGGCGCAAGTACGACTTTATAATTGTATTTATTCAGAGATTAAGTTTGGTTTAAGGAGATGTGTACAGGCGCCAAATTGACAAGAGTTGGACTGTGATGGTTAAGATTGTGTGTCAACTTGGCTGGGCTGTAATTTTCAGTGTCTTGGTAGTCATATAATGTGATCATTTCCCTGTTGAGATCTGATTCGTGATCACCCCCACGATGGGATCTGCTATAAGCAGCCAATTAGTTGAAGGGGAGTTCCCTTGGGTATGTGGCCTGCATCAATACAGGCAGACATTCTGGAAAGGTTTGGGGCTTTTTACTCATGCTGGACCCTGCAGCTAGCTCCTGTTCTTGGGACTTGAGCTAGCAGCTTACCTGCAGTTTTGCCTGCCGATTTTGGGTTCACCAGCCCCGGTGGCTATGTGAATCAGGAGAAGCCTCTTTCTGACCCATGTACTTGGGACATTTCAGCCTCTTGAGCCATTTCCTTGATATTAATCTCTCTCTATATACGTATATATTTATAAGCTTTACTGGTTTTGGTTCTCTATAGAACCCAGCCGAAGACATATGTTCTATCACTTTTTATTAAAATAATTTGTATTGGTCACTCCTGTGAGTGATAAGGAGAAAGCCAGTTTAAGAGCTGATGTTTTTTCTCCTGGCTCTCAGATAAATAACGTGACTGGTGGCATGGGAGGATGCTTAAAGGTGGAGCTGACTTCAAATGTTGAATGACTTCTCCTGTTAAATTTCCAGAAGACAAAATCTGAGAGTTATTCACTAAATTAGAGAAAACATCTCCAATCATAACTTGATCTTTATGCCATATTCTTGGAATTTTAACAGTCATTGTTGAATTAAGAGCAAATCTCCAATATTGTATTTGGGTAAGTCCCAGGAAGCAAAGTCTATAAGAAATATCAATGATTTGTTCACTGAGTCCGTTCATTGGTCCACAAACACTTACAGGTTTCCACTGTGTGCTAAATTCCCTCCCACATGATGTGAAAGAGAGACCAGACAGCTCTGCATGGAGATTACATTCTCATGTATATGAAGAGAGATGGATAATAGCAAATTAATGCCTAACTGACCAAAACAAAATCTGTGCCATACAGAGATCGAAACAGGGTGACAAGATGGATGGAACACTTTTGAAGGCCTCTCTGAAACAGTCATCTTTAAGCTGATCTCTGATTGGCATGGAACGAGCTAGCCTGGTAAAGACTGAGGAAAATTATGCCAAGTGGAGGAAACCATAAAGACATCGAGGCAGTAACATATTCCAGATCTCTGAGAACAGCCAAGCATTGCTGGAGCAAGAAGGTACGGGGTAGAGGGAGTGACAAGAGATGAGGCTTAGATCCACTATAGAATATATTTTATGTTCTATGGGAAGCCATTGATGGAGTTTAGAGTGATATCTATTTCAAACGTTTATTCTGAGTATTACGGAGGGATTAGACTGTGGAGAGGCAAGAAGCAGGATTTGGAGGATATATTAGTTACCTGAGGCAGGGATGTCTTGGACGAAGATGGTAGCAGTGTTGCAGATGGAGTGCCAGATTCACACCTGTTTGGAGGTAGAGTCAAGATTTTCTGCCACCAAGTATATAACTCAAGGATAGCATCCACATTTGGGCATATGAGACACCTGAAGTCTAAGGAGCGGTAATGTCAGAGATACAGGCTGAGGTCTCGTCAACATTTATGTGGTGCTCAGATCACAGAGTGGATAAGGTCAGCCAGACAGAGTGTTTAGAAGAAAAAGACAAGAGGCAGTCTGCATTTGGAAGACAAAAAGATGTGGAGGAGACAGCAAAGGAGGTGGGATGAAGTGGAACAAAATGAAGCCATCATGATGTCATGAAAGCCAAAAATAATAACAATAATAATAAAATGTTCCCAGAAATATTTGAGAAAAGTGAACTCTAAGAAGAATGTTTGTGTTTACCAATGGCAGCTGAAATAATGTGAATAACTTTGGTGTGGCATTAAGCAGCCTTCACGTGAGAATTTAGTGTGGGGAATTCCCATGGTCTGCATCTCGTTCTTCACTGGACAGACTCATGGTTCTTTACCCACTAACATTGTTCTGCTTTTCTGCTTTGCATCACAGGACAAGTGATTCTGTTTCAACATTGCTTAATTGTCTATTCCCCCCTTTTATTCCATCCTTGTATCTCTTGAGAAATTAGGAGATTTGGCATAGTTATCATACAGCAAATTTCATACTGATTTCATGATCTCATGGTGCAGTGCTCGGGGTTAGCTGAAAGAGTCTTGAGTCCCAGTGCGTGCACTTGTTGAAAGAAAAATCCCCGGGTCAGCCAATAGTCATTCCTGTTTAATTTTACATGTTTGCACTTAAAACATTCTCTTAGGCAGCCCAGAAACAAAGAGAGGAAGTCACAGAAGATTATTTTTTGGAACAATTCTGGTTCTGACACACGGTATCATTCCAAAACCCTGGCAGTGTTTTCCTCCTACTTTTGTATTTCATTTTTCTACAGTTTATTCTTTTTAGCATTTTCTCAAAACCCACTTAGGCTAAATGATAAATCCTAGTTAAGAACAGGTTTTTTTTTTCTTTCTTTCTGTTTTTCTTTTAAGACATGCCCTGAGCAGCCACTAACTAGATTGTCAAGCACGCCAAGAGTTTCCCTGTTAGAACTGATTTTGTTCCTCAGCTTATTATTATCTTTTGAGGAGAAATGTGTTTTTTGAATTGCCGGGAGTTAACCATTTGCTTTATTGATGGTCCGTTAACCGGGTGACACAAACCACATGATGTCATCATGGAAGAATGGTAACCTCCAGCAAAACACTCAGCTTCCCGGTCCAGTATGTCTGAGCAACTTGGAAACAATCTTGCCAATATGATTCAACTACAAAAAATTAGCAAGACAAACATTCCCAATGATGCCCTCTGCCCCTGTACATGGCTTTGCCTTTTCTTAGGACCTTGGGAGCTGCTTGGTTTTTCAGGAAGTCAAAGATGAATTTCATTACCTTACACCAGACCAAGAGAGACAAGAAGAAAGTATAATTTTTTCCACTTGCTCTTTCTTGCTCTTGCCCACTAAATTTCAGGTGTTAGTTGCCACTCAGTCAGCTCTGACTCATAGACACCTTATATATAGCAAAATGAAGCATTCCCCAGTTCTGCACCATCTTCACGATCGTTGGTATGTTTGAGTCCATTGTTGTGGCTATGGCGTCAACTATCTCATTGAGGGTTTCCCTTTTGTTGGCTGGCCCTTTTCTTTACCAAACATGATGTCATTTTCCAGCAACTGGTTTTTTCCTGATCACGTGCCCAAGGTAAGTGCGCCAAAGTCTCACCATCCTTACTTCTAAGGAGCTTGCTGGTTGTGTTTTTTCTAAGACTGATTTATTCAGGTAGTTCAGTTAAAAGGATAAGGACACGTTTGGCTACTCCTTTCACTTTTTTTCTCTTAGCACATTGCCACTTTCTATGGGTGGTTATGGATCAAAGAGCAAATTTAAAGAAGGACAAGGCTCGGTTGATTTGCTGTAATCATTTTTACAAAGATCTCCACTGGCCTCCTTATTACCAAACCTAATGGCCCTTTCTCAGTTCTTACCTTCATTGACCTCCCTGTATGGTTTGGAATTCTCACCATTCCTTCTTTCTTAGCCTCAGACTCCTGGTTCTCCTCCTACCTCTCTAGCTGCCCCCCTTTAGTCTCCTTCCTCTGCCCACCTTCACAACTGGTTGCTCTAGTCCTGCCCACAGTTGCCTTTTTTTCTCACATACAATCCTGGGCAGTGAAATCCACTCCTGTCGATTCACTCTCACCATAGGTGGCTGGGTGTCCGATTGGTACTCCAGGCTAAGTCTCTCTCTACATTCAAGTTGTTTAAAACTGGATGCTTCCATTCATTTACACATTTACTTACTGGTTCATTTAACAAATAGCATTTTACAGCTGCTCACTGGCAAAGGCAGGGTGGGGACCTTGTGATGAATCAAAAGCATTATGTCTTTTCTCATCCACTGAATCAGTGTCCATAACCACAGGTATATCCAACACAAAATAATCATAACAGAACTTAACATCTTGCGCCTTAAAACTGTTCCCCTCTCTATGAATGGTCTCCAATACTCAAGTCATGAGTCCAACCAATCTGTCTCTAAGTCCTGGCAATTCTTTTCTCTGTCTTTTGAATCTGGTCACTTTCTCCGTCTTCACTGATACTACCACCACCCTTCTGTTAAACCACTACCAATTCTTGCCTGAATTATGGGGCTGCACCCTATTTTATTTCTTCCAGTGACTTCCTGTTATGTCAGGATAGAGCTCAGCCTCTTTAATCTGGCCTTCAGGGCTCCCAGTATCTGACCCCTGCTAACAACCCCACTCTCCTGACTTGGCATATCCCACTCAGGCTCCCCAGCCTGGTCAGTTCCAGGCTTGTGCCTGGCTTTCCTTTAATCCTGGCACCTTTGCTCTTGGTGTCATTCCTCTTGATAAACCTGCTCTCACCTCTAGTCCTTCCCTATCCTTCCCTTGCTAACTCCTGCCTATACTTTATGCCTCAGATTCAATGTCATTCGCTCTAGGAAGTTTCTTTTAACTCCCCAAGACTGAGTTTGGGGCATCCTTCATTTTGCCCTACTCTCCAAAGTTGGCCGTAATGTGACCCATATGTCATCATTGCCTGCTGCCCTGACTATGTGATATGTTGTACAGGCAGGGGCTCCATTGTATTCCCCATTCCAGCACAGTACCCAGCACAGACCATGTGCTCAGGCCATATTTGCTGAGTGAATGAGTGAAATAACAATGTATTAAGTCAAGCTACTTAGCTGGGTATTAAGGGGCGAAAAAAGAGGTGGATTTGGAGAAAGATAAAAATTTTCAAGGAATAAAAGTGTCCCCAATGACAGCTCTAAAAAGTAGGATAGAGATGATGCAGAAGGGGGACCCTGGTTCTTTGTTTGTATCCCATCTATAAAAGAACCAAATTATCCTCAAAGGCACCTGGGAAATTCCTGACTATTGAATAAAACAGTCTTAATAAGGGAGCTCACAGAAGGCTGAAGAAAGTTTTTCTGCCTATTAACCCACATTCACAAAGCAGGGATCTAAAAATTATTTAATAACCAATTGAGCTCTTAAATATACTTGCTTTTCTAGAAATTTGGTGTCAGAGTAGATTGAAATGGAATTGGCTGGACTTGAACTGAACCAATCTTAATCTTATAAATAATGAGAAGTTGGAAAGAATTTGTAAACTTTAAATACATACTATCTTGCAAAATTGTTGCAAAATGCCTTTAAAATACTTGTAACTATTTTTTCTTTTTTTGGATGATTTTTGAGTCTTGGACTTCTGTGCCGTAAGCTCAGCACCAAAACAAGTTCCCAGGATAAAAAATACACACACACACACACACACACACACACACACACACACATATATATAATCAGTTACACCATCATCAGAAAAGCTTCTCATTTTTTTCTACTCAACCAAGTGGTCAGACAAAAGTCCTGGGGAGGCGGGTTAAAAAGCAGGATCAAAGGTGTCCTCTCAGGAAATGTTTTCCTCCTCAAATGGCAGCTGCAGTGCAGTGTGGGTAACACTCCAGGAAGTGAGTCTGTCAGCTGGGAAGTCTTCCTTGGGTAATTTTGAACTAGGAGGCAGCGGTGGTTGAGTGGTAGAATTCTTGTCTTTCATGCAGGAGACTGGGGTTCAATTCCTGGCCAATGCAGCTTACATGCAGCCACCGCCCATCTTTCAGTGGAGGCTTGTGTGTTACTACGATGCTGAACAACTTTCAGTGGAGCTTCCAGACTAAGACAGACTAGGAAGAAAGGCTTGGTGATCAGCTTCTAAAAATCAGACACTGAAAACCCTAAGGATCACAATGGTCCAATCCATTGTGCCTGGGGTGGCCATGAATCCTGAGCCAACTGGAGGGCAGCTAACAACAACAACTGCAAAATTCTGAGCTTGAAGCCCAGAGAAATGTGTGGCTTACCCTACACCCTTAACCCCACAAGGAAAGTCAAGTCCTTTCCAGAGATGTTCCAAGAAGCTACGTTCTATTGACAGAAAGCCTTAACCTGTGCCAAGAATTTCTTTCTAGGTTCACCTAGAATGCATTGCTTCTATTTGGTTTCTTTTGTCTGATTCTCAGAAATACTTGTGGTTAAACTATATCCAAAAGTTCCTAGTCTGAATGAATAAAAACAGCACCTAGAACAGTATTTGTTGAAAGATATAACTGACAGTTCTATGACTCTTACACTATGCAAGGTGTCAAACTTTCAAACTTTAATAAGTTGTCAAACTTTAATCTTCTCTATAATTTTGTAAATTATTAATATTATCTCCATTTTAAATATGAGAGAAGTGATTCTCCAGAAGGTTATAGATCATGCAGCTAGTAAATAAAGCAATGAAGCAAAATATTTACTTAGTATCACATGGAATGCTAAATAAAATAAAAGGTGTAACAGGATTGGATCCTTTTTCATGGTATTTCACCTAACACGGAAGACAAAGAGCCTTTTAGCTCACCTCCCAACACTGCCAGGTCTCTAACTTACCTCTCTCATGCTAGAACACCCATTGACCAGGAACACTTCTTTGGAGAAGCCCTGATAACTTCTAAGACAAGAGCCCTTTAAAGTATCACCCTTCCCTTAAATCAGCAGGTGGACATTCACTTGAACTCAGTTCATTCTGAATTCTCTTTAGAGCTTAAAAGTTGACAGTTGAGTTTCATATGATGTTGGTCCTAGATCTTTACGGAGACATCCTGAAGATGTTGGGTAAGTCTTCACTGCTTCCAAAAATCTGTCTCGCAACTGAGAACAGGTGGTCTTGAACTCTCCCTGCCAGGGATCTGAACTTAGCTCATACAGTTAAAGCAAGGACATGGATCTCATTGATAGCCAAGAACTGACCACCTGTTCAGGACCCCTTAGTGAGTTATCATGGCAAGCGAGAGCTTGGAGGAACGTGAGCCTGATCTGAGCCTTTTACTGTATAAAGAAACAGAGACTTTGCTAAGCTAAGTGACTCATCCAAGGCCCCCCAACAACTCAGGGACAGAGTCAGCATCAGAATTTAGGAACCCAACTTATTGCTCAGTGCTGCATACATAGGCTCACACTCTTATCATTTGACATGCTGTGGTCATATTTTTATCTTGCACTGATCAAGATAGCTTTGCTTTGGCAATCTTATAAATTAACCTTTCTTATCGGTAGAATATTATTAATGTTTCCTCTCTACTGATCATTCCCCCACTGTGCAAACATCCTTCAATTTCTCCCATATTGAAAACTCCTTGTATGAGCCCCACATTCCCCTCTAGGCACTTCATTTTCTTGCTCTTTGTGATGATTAAGGTTACGTGTCAACTTGGCCAAGCCTTGATTCTCAGTGATTTGGCAGATATTATGCACTCATCCTCCATTTTGTGATCTGATGTGAGCAGCTAATCAATTGAAACGGGAGTTTCCTTGGTGGTGTGGCCTGCATCCGATATATATGTATGTTCTAGCAGAGCTTACTCTTCACAGTTCTGCACTCATCACACTCTGACCTCCAGTTCTTGGGACGTGAGCCAGCAGCCTGCTCCCTGACCTGCAGATATTGGAAATCATCATTTCCCACAGCCCCGAGAGCCAGCGGCCTGCCATCTAACCTGCTGATTTTGGGTCCGTCAGCACCCAAAACCAGGTGAGTCAGGAAAAGCCTGTGGCCTGATGCCTGATCCATGGATTTGGGACTTGCCAGCCTCCACAACTCTATGAGCCATTTCCTTGAAATGAATCTCTTTATATTTACATATGTATGTATGTATGCTTCACTGGTTTGCTCCTCTAGAGAACCCAGCCTAAGACATTTGGTACTGAGAGTGGTTCTAGAAGAACAAAATTTAAAGAATAAGTTTTCTGAATTGGTCCTCAAGTCTGGCTTGTCTTAAAGGCACTGATGACTCTATTTCCAGTTGTAAAGAAGACATTGCTAACCCATGGCATGAGGTGGCAATAAAAATACACAAAATATCACCACTATTGGGTCAAGTATTTGTGACAGACAAGTCTTTGGGTAATTGGATATTTGATGCTTTTCTACGATACTGTCAGAACAGGATGCATAAGGAAGCTTGTCTACTTTAGCTAGACAAAATGGTGAAAGAAAGGGATGAGCTCAAAGCTCCAGAGTCCTACTTCCACACTGCACATAAGACCTGAAAGTTGCACTTGTCCTTTGAAATAAATCCTTATCTCTTGTAGTAACAGAGCTGCTATTGCCAAAAAACAAACCCAGAGTCTTATCATGAGTGGTGAGTTAAAATGCCAATTGAATTGACAACCTCAGATGGTGTTTGAAGTTAAAGTGGAGGCATTCATTGGAAAGAAATCAGACCCTGAAACTTGGGATGGGGAGACATGGGCAGATAATCAGGAAACTTGGGACAATGAGCCCCTAAATTCCATTGAATCACTCCTGCCCAGAAAACCAGCCCTCTTACTTCCATCTGAAGAGATTACTCCATCTTTGTCTCCTAAGACACTTTCCTCAGTAAAACTGTTATCCCTTCCACTCTCACCTGATGAGATTAACCCAACTGTGTCTGAAAAATCTTTGTCTGAGATATCACCTGGGGCATTGCCTGGGGCATTGCTTAAGGCAGATACCCTACAAGACATAGCTGAATGTCTCCAGGACCCACCCCCATCACCCATTTTTGCTTCTAGACCCATAACTAGACTTAAGTCCCAGTGTGACCCATGAGGAGGTATGCTACAATCAAAAAGAATTGCTTGATTTTGCTAATACATACAGAAACCTGGGGAATATGTGTGGTAATTACTATTAAGGTTGTGAAATAATGGTGCAAGGAACATAAAGTTGGATCGGTCTGAGTTTATTGACATGGGTCCACTAAGCACAAATTCCTCCTTCATGGTTTCAGTTTGAGAGGTTATAAAAGGATCTAATAGTTTATTTGGTTGGTTCACTGAAGCGTGGATTAAGTGGTGACCTACACTAAATCAAGTTTAAATGCTGTACCTGCCTTTGTATACAGTAGAAGAAGGGATCCAAAAGCTTAGGGAAATTGGTATATTAGAATGAATTTATCAAGTTGGGCCCACAGACCCACCCACTGAGTCCCCAGATGACACACCTTTCCCCACAACATTGGGGAACAAATTTGTGAAGGGAGGCCCAGCATCCTTGATGACTTCTGTGATTGCTATTTTACATGAGTCAGATTTGGCAATAGGAACTCCCCTAACTGAATTAAGACACCTAACTACGATAGGACTGATTGGACACCATGGTGGTAGGGGCCAAGTGGTAGCACTCAATCAACAAAGACAAGGTGGGCATGATTACCATAATGTACAGCAGAATCAAAGCAATAATCAGAATAGTCTGACTTATATGTACTTACGGGTGTTGGCCACTTAGTCATGTTGTCCCTAGGAGTGAAGTAGATGGGAAATGTACTAAATATTCATATAAACTTTATAAGCAGAAGAACTCTAGGTCAAGTAAGTGGCAGTCTAACTCAAATCACCAGAATAGAGAGCCAGAGCCCCTCAATTCCCAGACCTGAGCTAGTTTACAAGCCCACAACACTTTGAATGAAGGGGAGGCTTGGGTGCCCTGGAGGAAGGACTTTAGTACACTGCCAAAAATTTATACTGTTAATCTTTCTCCCAGCCATCCCCAAAGGGAGTCTTTTACAAGAGTGACTATTCACTGAGGAAAAGGAAATAATCAGACTTTTGGGGGATTACTGGAAACTGGCTCTGAACTGACACTAAATCCGGGAGACTCAAAACGTCACTATGACCCACCAGTCAGAGTAGGAGTGTATGGAGGTCAGGTTTTAAACGGAGTCTTAGCTTAGGTCTGTCTCACAGTATGTCCAGTGAGTCCCCAAAACCCATCTTCTAGTGATTTCCCCAGTTCCAGAATGCATAATTGGAATAGTCAGCAACTGGCAGAACCCCCACACTGGATCTCTGACAAGTGGAGTAAGGACTATTATGGTACGAAAAGCCAAGTGGAAGCTATTAGAACTGCCCCTACCTAGGAAAATAGTAAATCAAAAGCAGTACCGCGTTCCTGGAGGGATTGCAGAGAATTAGTTCCATCATCAAGGGCTTAAATAATGCAGGGGTGGCAATTTCCACCCCACCCACATTAAACTCACCTATTTGGCCTGTGCAGGGGGAGGGAACAGATAGATCGTGGAGAATGACAGTGGATTATTATAAACTTAACCAACTGCAGCTGCTGCTCCAGATGTGGCTTTGTTGCTTGAGCACACTAATACCTGGTACCTGGTATGCAGCTGTAGATCTTTTAGTGTCTTTTTCCTCCATACCTGTTTTGAAGGCCAGCAATACACATTTACTGTCCTACTTCAGAGTGTGTATATCAACCCTCTGGCCCTATGTCATAACTTAGTCTGCGGGGACCTTGATTGTCTTTCTTTTGTATAAGACATTACATGGGTCCATTACAACTAATGACATTATGCTGATTGGACCTAAGAAGGAAGAAGTGTAGATGACTGTACACTTACTGGTAGGACATTTTCATGCTACCCTACAGGGTGCGAAATTAGCCCAATAAAAATTCAGGTGCCTTCTTCATCAGTGAAATTTCCAGGGGTTCAGTGGTATGGGGCATGTCAAGACATTCCTTCTGAAGTGAAGGATAAGTTGTTGCAACTGGCCCCTCCTGTAACTAAAAAGGAGGCACAATGCCTGGTGGGCCTCTTTGGACTTTGGAGGCAATATATCCCTCATTTCAAGTGACTTGAAAAAATGCTAGTTTTGAGTATGGCCCAGTACAAGAGAAGGCTGCCATGCAAGCCGCTCTGTCACTTGGTTACTTGGCCATTTGACCTGGCTGATCCAATGATACTTGAAATGTCAGTGGCAGAAAGAGATATTGTTCAGAGTTTTTGGCAGAACCCTATTGGTGAATCACAGCACGGACCCTTAGGATTTTGGAACAAAGCCCTGTCATTCTCTGAAGATAACTACTCTCCTTTTGAGAAACAGCTTTTGGCTTGTTACTGGGCCTTAGTAGAGACTGAACACTTAACCATGGGTCATCAAGTCACCATGTGGCCTGAGCTGCCCTTCTGAACTGGGAATTGTCTGGCCCACAGAAATATAAAGTTGGATGTGCACTGCAGCACTCCATCATTAAATGGAAGTTGTATATATAAGATCAGGCTAGAGCAGGGCCTGAAGGCACAAGCAAGTTACATGAACAAGTGGTCCAAATGCCCATGGCCCCTGCTCCTATCACATTACCTTCCATCCCCCAGTCTGCAACTATGGCCTCAAGGGGAGTTCCCTACAATCAGTTGACTGAAGAAGAGAAAACTTGTGCCTGGTTTACAAATGTTTCTGTGCAATATAGAGAGCCCCTTGAAAGTGGACAGCGGTAACACTGCATTTCCTTTCTGGGACCTCCCTAAAGGACGGTGGTGAAGGGAAATCCTCCCAACGGGCAGAACTTTGACCAGTACACTCAGTTGTTCATTTTGGTTGCAAGAGGAGATGGCCAGGTATGTGACTGTATACAGATTCATGGGCTAAGGCCAATGGTTTGCCTGGATGGTCAGGGATTTTGAAGGAACATGATTAGAAAACTGAAGACAAGGAGGTATAGGGAAGAGGCATGTGGATAGAACTTTCTGAATGGGCCAGAGAAGTGAAGATATATGTGTCTCATGTAAATGCTCACCAGTGAGTGACCTCAGCAGAGGAATATTTTAACAACCAAGTGGATAGGCTGATGCATTCTGTGACTATCAGTCATCCTTTTTCTACAGTCACACCTGTCATTGTGCAGTGTGCTCATGAACAAAGTGGCCATGATTACAGGTACAGTGGTTATGCATGGACTCAGTAACATGAACCCACTCACCAAGGCCAACTTGGCTACAGCCACTGCTGAGTGCCCAATTTGCCAGCAGCAGAGAACAGCATTGAGTCCTCAATATGGCACCGTTGCTAAAGGTGATCAGCTAAAAACCTGGTGGCAGGTTGATTATATGGAATGACTTCCATCATGGAAAGAGCAGTGTTTTGTTCTTACTGAGATAGACACTTACTCTGGATATGGTTTTGCCTTCACTGCACCCAGTGCTTCTGCCAAAACTACCATCCATGGACTCACAGAATGCCTTATACACCATCACAGTATCCCACACAGCATTGCCTCAGATCAAGGAACTCACTTCACAGCAAATGAAGTGCACCAGTGGCCCCATGCTCATGGCATTCACTGTTCTTACCATGTTCTACATCATCCTGAAACAGCTGGCTTGACAGAATGATGAAATGACCTTCTCAGCAAGAAATAAAGCCCAGTCAACACCATGTATTTAGGGGCAAATTTAAATTCCAGGGCATGCCTCAATTCAGTGCAGATTCACCATAACTCTTATCCCTGTCTATAACTATGTACAATAAGGCCACCATGGATTCAATGTCACCACAATTTCTATTTTCTTCATTGTAGGTCAAGGAAAAAAATGAACCCATCTATTTAGAAATCATTTCTACCTCACAAGTGGGAATAAACAAGGTTTTCTGATATCCTTCACTAGGGAAGCATGAAGTCAGAAGAGTGGGGTCCAGATACCTGCTTTGCTATTTTTTTGAACTTATGACCATGGGACGGGGTGGCATGACCAGTCTTTATCTCACTTGTCTTTATTTTAAAAGATGAGATTGGAATGAATAGCTAAGGAGTCAAAGTTCTCTTTCTGCTCCAAGAGGTTATAAGTCAACTGGAAATTTTAATTTAAAAAATGCTGCATTCAGTTTCTTATAAAGTTAAGCATAAAACCAGTTGCATCAAATTGATTCTGACTGTTGGCAACCCAAGTGCCTCATAGTGTTTTCAACGGCTGATATTTGCCCCACAAAAACAAAGACATATATCCGCCAAATATGGATTTTGTATAGGAATGTACAAGAATGTTCATAGTAGCCTTATTCATAATAGCCTTAGAATACAAGCTACCCAAAAGCCCATCACAGGATAATGGATAAACAAACTGTAGTATAGCCAATGGCTATATCAACAATAAAAAAGAATGAACTACAGGTACGTGCAAAAAGCATGAACAAATATTACAGAAATGCTGAGTGAAAGAAGTCTAACACACACTGTATGATTCCATTTATATGAAGTTGTAGAACTAGCAGTTTAATCTATTGATGCTAGAAGTCAGATCATGGTGGCCTTGGCTTGGGACAGGGGTACACTCCCGGGAAGAAGAACAAAGGAACTGTCTGGGATGTGTAAATGCTCTAGTTCTTAAGTGGGAATTTTACAACTGACAAAGCTTGTAGAATTAAACAATGAAGAACTATGTGTTTCATTGTATGGAAATAATATCCCAATAGTAATATTAAAAAACAAATCCTCCCCATTTCCCAAGCAATGAGTCCAAATGTGAGAATGAAAGTGTGTGTGAACACTTCAGGGTATACTGCCTTCATCTTGAAGCACAAGATTAGGGTTGTTGGGTCTAGCCTTTCCCAACAAACTTGCTGTGCTATGAGAGATGGGAAAATCTGCTGGAGTTCTCCATCTTGCTTCTTCCATATTTGGAGGGAGGGGGAAGTGGGAGTCATAAACAGCCAGAGATGATTATCACTACCTACAAATAGTGTCTGAGCAAAACAAAATGCCAAGGAAATCAAAGGAAAGAAAGCAGAGCCAGGACTTCCAATCAAGGCTACAAACTCCCCAGACAGAACAAATAGCAAATCACATAGTCTACACCCAAATATTTAAAAGATATGCATAAAGTTAACAAATAGTTGAATAAAATATATTTCATCATGCTACCTTAATTGAAAAACCTTCATAAAGGCAAAGTAAAAAAGTCTGTAAAACTATGGCTTCTGTATTACTGAAAGTTGACAAAAATTAAATATGATTGAATTATTGCACGTGTCTGGATGTCCTGTTGATGAGCCAGTGATGTTTAGATGAGTAATAAAATTTGACATACATAATTCATAAACCATTATACATTTATTCCTTGAAGTATATTTTTCTTCCCTTCATTTTAGCAAGACCATTGGTTATGTTTTTGTAAACAAGATTTTCACATAAGTTGTGTTCTTTTGACAGTAAAAACCTAAAGCAGTGGTTCTCAGCTGGGGTGATTTTGTCCAGCAATGGACATTTGACAATGTCTGGGAGAAATTTTTGGTTATCACAAACAGAGGACAGGGATGGTATAGGCGGAAGTACTATTACCATCTAACTGGTAGAGGCCAGGGATGCTGTTAAACATCCTACAATGCACAGGGAAGCCTCCACATAAAAAAATTATCTGACCCAAAATATCAATATGCCAAAGTTGAGAAACACTGATTTAAAATATAAAGAAATGAACTGTAATTGAATTAAAAAATTTTAATGGCCAAAGCTTGAATCTATTTTTAACTCAAGTATAAACTGAAGTGTTAAAAAAATTTTCTTTATTAAAATGTTTATGTTTTCATAAGGATATTTTTTCTCAAAATAATCAACATTATCTATTAAAATTAAAAGACAAAAACAAAAATTATCTGTGAATATAAAATTATAAATATTTTAAAGTGATATAGTTATTTACTTTTTTGAATTGTAATATATCTTACTAAATATTCTTATAAAAATAAAATCATTTGCAAGTCTATCATTCACTGTTCATCTAGGTATCAATATTGCACAGACTAATATATATACAAATTAAAAAGTAATAATAATTATTTCTCACTGCATTTTTCCTCAGCTACGAGGTGCAACTGTTGTAAATGTTGTGCTCGTTTATGGTATTTGTGAATATTTCCAGAACCACAGATTGGAATGTGACGAGAATTGAGAAAATAGTTCCATGACAATGTTAGAAGATTCTACTGGAGTCTATGTGCAAGGAAAGACTGGACAAGGCCATGAGTTAGCCCCTCTTTTCACTAAGCTCTTCCGCTTGTCAGATCCTCCTGGCATCCAAAGCAGGACCCATCTCCAACACAGGCTAGAGCACAGTTCATAAACCCTCACCCTCTTGGAACACAGTCTCATTTGCTTTGTGAACACAGGGAGAGAGAGATGGAAAAACATTTCCAAGGGGCCTAAATGGTGTAGGAGGAGAACAGATGTTCAGGGTTACAGGTTCATCTGCACAAAGGCTAAGAGCCAGATCCCAGCTGACAGAGGGGATCTGTGTTCCTCAACATAGTGTTTTGTGTGATTGGGAAAAGCATGTTTCCAAGGCCTTTCTGCCTGGGTGTGAGGAGATACTGCCCCTGATAACCTCTCCACTTCCACCTCTGTCTCAAAACACAGAGAAGAAGATGGAATACATACACCTACATCCACACTCAACTCTGCCAGGAAACACTGGCTACTCTCAGATAAAGTGGAAAGAGTCAAAGAAATGTGTTCCCTGTACAGGAAGGAGAGTGGTGGTCCAGTCAGAGTCACTGAGTGGAACATGAGCAAGATGAAAATAGAAGAGTATGACACAATGAAAACACACTTTTTCAGTAAGAAGTATGGGAAAATGACACAGAGGTCAGGAAAATAATTGTTCTGGATGAAAACAAACCTGGAACTATTTTGTACTGGGAGATTCTTAATGAGGACGTGAATTCAATCGCACAAGAGCACAAGGATTACTTCAGGAAGCAACAGAATGGGGTGTCCAGTATAATTCAGAGTTAAAGAAACAAATTAAGGGCCATAAAAGCTAACAAATATATTTAAGCCACCTTGAATAGATTAGTGAAAGATGAATACTGTTATGGATTAAATTGTGTCCTCCAAAAATATGTGTTATAAATTCTAACCCCTCTAATCATGTAAGTAATCCCATTTGGAGATAGAGTTCTCTTTGTTATGTTAATGAAGCCATCTCAGTGTAGGCTATATGTTAAGCCAATCTTTTGAGATATAAAAAGAACAGATTAGGCACAGAAATGAGCAGGAAGCACAGATGGGGGAAGATTGATGCTATGTCACATGAAAACTGTCAAGGAACAAAGTGACAGAAGCTGAAAAGAGACAAAGACCTTCCCCCAAAGGTGACACAGACAGAAAGCCTTCCCCAGTAGCTGGTGCCCTGAATTCGAACTTCTAGCCTCCTAAACTGTGAGAAAATAAATTTGTTTGTTAAAACCACCCACTTGTGATATTTCTGTTATAGCTGTTGTTTTTGTTAGGTGCTGCCGAGTCGGTTCCGACTCACAGCAACACTGTGTACAGAGGAACAAAACATTTTCTGGTCCTGCACCATCCTCAGAACCATTGCTACATAGCATTTGAGCCCATTGTTGCAGCCACTGTGTCAGTCCATCTTGTTGAGGGTTTTCCTCTTTTTCCCTGACCCACCTCTTTACCAAGCATGATGTCCAGGACTGGTCCCTCATGATAACATGTCCAAAGTATGTGAAAGAAGTTTGGCCATCCTTGATTCTAAGGAGTATTCTGGCTGTACTTCTCGAAGACAGACTTATTCATTCTTCTGGCAGTCCATGATATATTCGATATTCTTCACCAACACCATAATTCAAAGGTATCGATTCCTCTTCGGTCTTCCCTATTCATTGCCCAGCTTTCGTGTGTATATTAGTGTCTTAGTCATCCAGTTCTACCATAACAGAAATATCACAAGTGGGTGGCTTTAACAAAGAGAAATTAATTTTCTCACAGTCTAGTAGGTTACAAGTCCATATTCAGGGCATCAGCTCCAGGGGAAGGCTTTCTCTCTCTGTCGGCTCTGGAGGAAGGTCCTTGTTCTCAAACTTCACCAGTCGAGGAGCTTCTCAGGTGCAGGGACCCCATGCCTAAAGGACGTGCCCTGTCCTGGGTGCTGCTTTCTTGGTGGTATGAGGTCCCGAACTCTCTGCTTGCTTCCCTTTCCTTTTATCTCTTGAGAGATAAAAGGTGGTGCAGGCCACACCCCAGGGAAACTCCCTTTACATTGGATCAGGGAGGTGACCTGAGTAAACGTGTTGTTACAATCCCACCCTAATCCTCTCAACATAAAATTACAATCACAAAATGGAGGACAACCACACAATACTGGGAATCATTGCCTAACCAAGTCGACACACACATTTTCGGGGGGACATAATTCAATCCATGACAATGAGGCAGTTGAAAATACCATGGCTTGGGTCAAGCTCACAGTAGTCCTCAAGGTGACACCTTTGTCTTTTTAACACTTTAAGGAGATCTTTTGCAGCGTATGCACCCAATGCAATGTGTCATTTGATTTCTTGACTGCTGCTTTCATGGGTATTGATTGTGGAGCCAAGTGAAATCTTTGACACTTCAACCTTTTCTCTGTTTGTCATGATGCTGCTTATTGGTCCAGTTGTGAGGATTTTTGTTTTCTTTATGTTGAGGTGTAATCCATATTGAAGGCTATAGTCTTTGATCTTCATTGTAAGTGCTTCAAGTCCTCTTCACTTTCAGCAAGCAAGGTTGTGTCATCTGCATATCACAGGTTGTTAATGAGTCTTCCTCCAATCCTGATACCCTGTTCTTCTTCATATAGTCCAGCTTCTTGGATTATTTGCTCAGCATAAAAAAAAAATACAGATGGAATAATATGGTGAAATAACACAACTCTGACACACACTTTTCTTGATTTTAAACCACTCAGTATCGCCTTATTCTGTTCAAACAACTGCCTCTTGGTCTATGTACAGTTTCCAAATCAGCACAATGAAGTGCTCTGGAATTCCCATTCTTCACAATATTATCCATAATTTGTTATGATCTACAGAGTTGAATGTCTTTGCATAGTCAATAAAACACAGGTAAACATCTCTCTGGTATTCTCTGCTTTCAGCCAGGGTCCATCTGACATCAGCAATGTCTATAATAGCCTGTAATAGCAGCACTGGATAACTAACCCACTAACCTAAAAAAAAAAAAAAAAAACTTGAAATAAGCATAATGAATACAGAGAAAAGACACCAAGAGCTGAAAGTAATCAGATGATAAACAGCCATGGAATAAAAACAAAACAAAAAGATGGAACATAAGCAAAGAACCCAATAAATGCAACAGAGAACTTCTCCAAACATAAGAGAAGAAAAATGGATCTGCAGAGAGAAAGGTGCAATGTGTTCCTAAAGAAACTGATTTGAAAAATCACTGAAACAGGATCCCAGCCTAGCTAGGATATTTAAAGTCTAGGAGAAAAAGAGAAATCTGTGGGCCCAGGCACAATTAGTGAATTATAAGGCAAGTCAGACTGCCTTCCCTCTTCTCCACTTTAGCACTCAGGGCTAGAGGTACTGGTGACAGTTACGATTCACCGAGCGCCTATCAAGCATGGAGGGCTGTGCTGTATGCTCACACACACGCTCTCGTTCAGTACTCACCACCATTTGTGCAGATAGCTTCTTTCTTTTGCCTCTCCACCCATCTTCACTCTAAGTTCTGTCCCAGAAGAAGTGGTGTGCTGGAAAATATTGAACAGAAGGCTTTCCAATAAACAGGGCCTCATTTGTAGCATTTGCTGAAACCATGGTCAGTTTCCAGTTACTGACACAATGTTAAATCAACTCCCAGGCCCCTCATTCTCTGGCTTCCAGCTGGGTTTGGCTGATGGGAAGCAGCAGCCAATGATCAGGAGGGAGTATGTTGAGGGAAGGAGGGTCTCATGTTCCCCCAGTTTCCTCCCTGCTGATTGCATACTTTGGCTGAAGGTCTCATATCTTATCAAGAGGCCCTGTCCACATAGTCTTTATCTCTGGGTTTAGTAACTGCTCCCTCCCATTGTCCACTCAGGTTTGGGGGCAGGGAAAGACACCCTCCTGTCACTTGCCCACTCTTTATAAACTGTGCCTTGTTAAACTGCCCTCAAATTACCTAGGTTAATTGTGTTGTTGCTCTCCTGCTGGGACCTTGCCTGAGACACAGTAATTGCTCCACTGTACAGATGAGAAAACTGAGAAATAAAGAGATTAATTAGCTTTCTCAAGATTATACAGTTAGTAGTTGAGAAAGCTGTCAAACAAGGCAGCTTCATAGCTCTGAACCACTACACCAAACGCCTCACAATGTGGTGTCATCTACAGAATGCTGAGGTAAAGAAAAGAGGACCCAAGACTATTTCAACCAGCATGTTCTCCTTTAGGCATAGAAACAACAGATGTTTTCAAGCCTTTTTTTTTTTTTTAAATTAGAGAATGTAGACTCTATAAGCCCATTTTAAATTAATTTCTTGAGACCAAAATGAAACAACCAGGAGATGAAAGGATGCATTACAACAAAAGGACGAGTGGGGCCTCGGATGAGTTTACATTTTAAGTAAAACTAAATAATATAGGAACATATGACTACAATAGGAAAATATGATGAATTGCAACAATGGAAACTTAAGTTTTATTAACAATTAGAAGTAGAACATGGGGCAATGCTACAAGATACAAGTATGTTCATATTTTTATTTTTTGAGAAAATAGATATTACTTAAGTTGAATAAAACAAGAGATAGATTCATTGAACAAATATTTAACAAATGTCTACTAAGCCCCAGGTATGTGCCTGCTGCTGAGAGATGCTGGTAGGCAACAGCTGACTGTCTCTGTCCCTAGGAGCACACCGTTCCGAAGGGGAGACAGGCGCTAGTCACACTGCGCCATGAGAAATGTTGTTCAACATGCACTAGGAGAAGAAGCCAGCAATGGGATGTAACAAGGAAATCAGCCTCATTGGGAAGTCAGGGAGCACCTCCTTGAGGTGCAGCAGCTGAGCTGGTATCTGAAGGATCACCAGGAATTACTCTGTGAGAGTGGGGGAAGAGGGTTCCAAGCAGAATGGTAGGATATGTAAAGGGCAGTGAGACAGTGCCAGGAGCTGAAAGACCAGTGGGATCTGCTGAGTGAGGTGGGAGAACAGGGTCAAGGATAAGCCATGCATGCCAGGCTACCACAACACAACCCTGAGGATACTAATCTAAGAACCATGTGGTTTTCAATATTCCTCCCGTCAAAAAAAAAAAAGTTAATGTTGAGTAGATTCGGAAACACAACAACCCTATAAGACAGAGTAGAACTGTACCATAGGGTTTCCAAGCAGCAGCTGGTGGATTCGAACTGCTGGCTTTTAGTTAGAAGTCATAGCTCTTAACCACAGTGCCAAAGTGGAGTCTAATTTTCCTCTCCCTTAGTATGGACCAAACCTAGTAGAAGTGGTAGAAATGATACTGTGTGACTTCTGAAACTAGGTCAAAAAAGTGTATAGCTACTGCCTGCATCCCTCCCCTCCTCCCTCCTGCCGCTCCCCCCCACTCCATGCCTTCTCTCTCTCTCTCAATTTATCTATCTATCTTGATGCTTACCCTTAGAAACCAGCCACCATGATGTCAGGAAGTCCAGGCTATGTGAAGAGACCATGTGTAGGTATTCTAACAACCCCATGAAGCCCTCAGCCAAGACCAGCATCAACTACCACACATGTGAGTGTGAGTGAACAAGCCTTGCTATGATTCCAGACTCCAGACTTCGAGTCTTCCAGCTGAGGTCCCAAATATCATGGAATAGACCCTTGTGTCCCCACTGTGCCCTGTCTGAATTCTTGACTTGCAAAAACTGAGAGAAATAATAAAGAGTTGTTAAAATTTTAAGCCATTAGTTTTGGAATAATTTGTTATGCTGTAAAAATCTGTTGCTGTCCAGTCAATTCCAACTCACAACGACAGAAGACAATTAATAAAGCCACAATTTTTAAAGCAAACTTAGGTAAATGACTTAGGGTTGCAAGAGTGTAAACAAATGTGCAGGTAAAAAAACCAGGAGGGGATACAGAGCAGGGAACACTGGTGTGACACTTTTGTCTGCCTTTCCCTATGTAAAGTCAACACAAACTGTGTAAAGTGTTTAAATCAAGAAACAAAATTTTAACTATATTCTACAAAAAATTAGCAATCTACAGGGCAAAAAAGTAGAAAGTAATATTGCAGTGCAGAGAAAGAAATTGTAGAGACCAACCTCGTTTATGGATATAGATGCAGAAATTATAAATAATAAGAAATTTGAATCACTAGCAAATTAAAGAAATGATGCATTTTGAACAAGTATTGTGATAACTTGTCCAATATCAGAAAACTTCTTAACATACAGTATCATGTGAATAGAAGTAAATATCCCTAGGTCACTACCTCACTCCTTTCTTCAAGAAATATTCCAGATAAATAAAAAGTTTTGCCATAATATATATACAACATAGAAGTGTGGATGAATTTATTATCATCTTGGAGTGGAGCAAACATTTTCCAAGGACAGCACAAATTTCCAAGGCCATTGAGGAAACAGTTGGTGAATATGACTACTTAATAATAAAATGATTAACAACCTTGGAAGAAAATGACAAATTGAAAAAAATAATTATATCACATAAAGTTTTGATTTTCTTAATTTACAGAAAGCCCATACAATTCAAGAAGAAAAAGCTCGAATATCTTCAAGAAATACTGATAATGGATATTAAAAAACTCTTTCCAAGAAAAGATATACACATAGCTTCTAAAAATATTAAAAGATGCTCAACCTCACATATGGTTAAAAAAAATGCAAATAACAACAGCAATGAAATACCATTTTCTGCTTCTCAGCTTGGCAGAAGTCTGATGACACCAAGCAATAATGAAGAGACACAGTAGAGTAAGTTGGTGTGGCCTTCAGCAGGGCAACTGGGCAGAGTTATCAGAATGGTCAGTGTACATGCTTTCCTCCACACTAACAATCCCATGGTGTCTGGTTATTCTATGATACATTTGTTTTGCGTGACAGTTTAAGAGAATTCTTTGCCTCCAGAGGCGAGAATACCCCAGATTCTTCTTAATTCCTAAGTCGTTCACATCATTTTCAACTTGTGAGCCAAAGGCTTTGTAAGACATTAATTGACTTGCTAGATTTTGATCGGTCTTTGCTACTGTCCCTTCAAATGTCTTCTGCTTTCAAAATTGCTTTTTGCTAGAAGTAACTTCCAAGTCTAGGAACGTAGGGAATATTTATAGGCTCAAGAAAGGTTTGAATTGTCTGGTGAAGAGATTTTCCAATGAACCATGGTGAAAATTTGTTGTTTTTTTCTCTCAAAGGGCTTGTCTACGTAGCCAAAGTAAATAAACCTGGCATGGTCGACTATATTAGCCCAAAGCTAATTGGCAGGCTGAAGTGTTGGAGCATTCTCTGGGATATTCAGTTCACTGAAGCAGTTCAGATCTTCTTTTAGAACCAGAATCACAGGTATGTGAACACTGCCCAGGGATATTTGAGACATTCACCTGTTCTGCAAGGATTTGTCCTGATGACCTACTAAAATTGGTGGGTCTGGCACTGGTATACTGTGGTCTTCTAAAGGACATAGCATTTCCCCATGGATCCCTGCTACAAAGTATCCTTTTCTATGACTGGATAGAACCCCAGCCCAGCTTCCATCTCAGAGACATAAGAGAAGTTCAGCCTGTCACAGAGCTGACTAATGCTGATCCCACACAAACATCCAAACTTAGACTGGAACTGCATCACTCCTTGGCGTAAGCCTTTGGAAACGCAGTGTACCAATGACATTGGCTGCTGAAAGCTTCTCATCAAGAATTGTTTTCACTGGTTGCATTTTCTACAAGTGGCTTATTATAATGTTATTACATATAAATAATGAAGTGCAATTATGAGAAGCTGTACCGAAGGTAAAATCAGAAGACTGTGGCTTGGAGTGGGGAATCATCAGGGTCTGTGTGGTGCTCCACTCATCGCTCATGTCCCCAGCAACCAACAGGTCCACCTTTCTGCCCTATTGACTTTCATTACATTGTGATGTTCTCCTCTGAGGCTTTACCACAGCCCTTATAGGTAAAACTTGAACCTCATTACACTGCTGGAGGGGATAGGGTGGTGCTTGCTCTGGGGGATTTTCAGTGCATCTCTAGGGAAAGTTCTGCCACCTCTTCATTGGCTTCTCTGACCACTCTCATCCTCAGTGGCCATTCACAAGTCTCGACTTGCGTATTTTTTTTTTTTTTCCAATCGTGGCTCAGGCAAGCTGTTTAAGTCCTCAGAGCTTCATTGCTTTGTCCCTGAACATGGGGCAAAAATCATAGCTACCTTGAAAGGCTGTGAAAGCATTGAGTATATGGTCAACAAGTGACGGGTATTATTTTTTACTTAAGGTGCCTGATACTGTTGGGTTGTATTTTAACTCACTGTACATCAATGGCTTATTTCCCCCAGGAGCTTGTGACATACTTGAAGTCTAGAGTGATTGTAATTGTTCTTTTTATTGTACATGGAGTGTTAACTGGTTCTCAGTAAATACTTACTGCAGGTAGAATGAAGACAATTCTCTTCTCTTGCCTGTATTCCTGGGTAGAGAAGTTTCCCCAGCACCATTCGGTGACAGTGATCTCTGACACCTGGAGATGGTCTGCACTGGTCAGGAATCTTACAGTGATGGGAACACAAGTCAGACACTCTCAGGGCCACAGGCTCTGATGACACCAGGAGCCTCTGTACCTTGGAGATGTGAGTTGTTACAGTAGTGGTCCCCAGTGAATCCCACCTCATGGCATCCACTTCCACCCTGACTTTGGGCTTGGCCATGTGAACAGGATAACTTCATGAAGGATAACAGGGTAACTTCATGAAGGATAATTTTGTTTGTTTTTTATAATTTTTATTGTGATTTAAGTGAAAGTTTACAAATCAAGTCAGTCTCTCACACAAAAACCCATATACACCTTGCTACACACTGCCAATTACTCTCCCCCTAATGAGACAGCCCACTCTCTCCCTCCACTCTCTATTTTCGTGTCCATTTCTCCAGCTTCTAATCCCCTCCACCCTCTCATCTCCTCTCCAGGTAGGAGGTGCCAACATAGTCTCAAGTGTCCACCTGATCCAAGAAGCTTACTCCTCACCAGCATCCCTCTCCAACACATTGTCCAGTCCAATCCATGTCTGAAGTTGGATTGGGGAATGGTTCCTGTCCTGGGCCAACAGAAGGTCTGGGGGCCATGACCACCTGGGTCCTTCCAGTCTCAGTCAGGCCATTAAGTCTGGTCTTATGAGAATTTGGGGTTCTGCATCCCACTGCTCTCCTTCTCCCTCAGGGGTTCTGTGTTGTGTTCCCTGTCAGGTCAGGGCAGTCATCTGTTGTAGCTGGGCACCATCTAGTTCTTCTGGTCTCAGGCTGATGTAGTCTCTGGTTCATGTGGCCCTTTCTGTCTCTTGGGCTCTTAATCACCTTGTGTCCTTGGTGTTCTTCATTCTCCTTTGATCCAGGTGGGTTGAGACCAATTGATGCATCTTAGATGGCTGCTTGCTAGTGTTTAAGACTCCAGACGCCACTCATGAAGGATAATTTTGACGATAAGAATCAGCTCAAATCTAATCCCTGTGAGGTGGAGGTCAAATATACCCCCATTCTCTGACTTGTCCACCACTTCTGGCACCAGCTATTCTCCCCCGCCCCTCGCCCCGCCATGGCACTCTTTCTATTGGGTTCAATAATTTATTGCAAAGGTCACAGAGAGTGCCACCACATCTACAATAAAAACTGTAATAACAAGGAAGGATATAAACAGAGGTATAAACAGAGAAATGTATAGGGCAAGTCTGAGGAGGGGTCTCTGGAACCTCAGCCTCTCAAGGAGACCTACTTACTTTTCCGATAACAGATGTTCACTTGCATCAACCAGGAAACGTTTCAACCAGGAACTGCTCTGTGACATTACTCAGTGGGTTTCGCTATTAGCTGCTCCCCTCAGCGGGCTCCTGGCCAGTTCCAGGACAGCTCTTAAACGGCTCCTGCTCTGTGGGCAGCCCCCTGCTTAGGGCAGCCCCAGGTGTGTGAGCGTCCCCCTGTTAGTGAGATACACACACACACACACACACACACTCATCTGTGTGTATATATACATATATAGAGGGAGACATTTATTTCAAGCAATTGTCTCAAGCATTTGTGGGGGTTGACAAGTCCAAATCCATAGGTCAGGCAACGGGCTGGGAACTTCTGCAGGCTTATATGTCAAGATCCATAGGTCAGGAGATAAGAGTGTAAGGTCGAAGGACAGAAAGTGAGTTCTGCCAAAACATCCATTTATTTTCTGGAGGCAGGCAACATCCTTAAGGAAACTCCCTTTTCAACTGATGGGTTGATCTTAAGAGTATCATCATGGAAAATGATTATTTTATGTTATTTTACATTATGTTACATTACAGAACAACAACCAGTCCAGTATCCAGCCACACCACCAAGCCTAGCCAAGCTGACACATAAAATTAACCAGTGCAGTCAGTTACTGAGCAGTGCTTCCCAGCCAATCCCAGCAAAAGTCATACCAGGTGAGGTTTTGGAACCAGGATCAAAAGACTAAATTTTTTTTTGGTAAGGTGATGCCACACCTTGCACCATGTGACTTGCTTTCACCAATTACACAACAGCAAACAGAATGCAGGGGGAGGCTTGGTAAGCACGTGCACTTGAGCTTGAGCACTTGGGAAGCTACATCAGTAGTCCCAGCTCATCTGCCACCTGAATGCAGCCACAGGAGGGAGCGACAGGAAAAACAGCAGAAGATCCACCCAGACACCAAATAATTGTAAGATTCTATTAAGTTGTTCTTTTAAGCCATGAAGTGTTGGAGTAGCTTGTTACACAGTGACAGACTGCTAACCACTTGACTTTGTTCTTCTCAAGCTGGCGGATTTGAGTCTCCCACAGCAAGGGGCAGGTCGAATTGTCGTTCGTGTAGCTTTGGGGATTGGGAGCTTTTCTCTGAGAGCATCTGTTAGAAAAGTCCTTGGAAAGGCTACTAGTCAGTCACTAAGCATCAGGCACACGTCCATCAATATCCATTCTCTAGGACCAGGGCAACAGGATGTTGCATTTGACTCATCTGGTATCCCATTTCTATCCCCGAGGTCAGAGAAAGAAAATGGCGTGGGGAGAGGAGCTTAACAGGAAAAGCTAGCTTCCATCACCAGATTTCCATTTACTCTAACTTCCCAGTGAGTCACTTCTTCAGAATTCTGTATTTGCCCTTATACTTTGTAAAAGTGTAGACTTGTTCATCAGAATTGCTCATATGATACTTAAGCAACCAGCCATTCCTCTCCACTTGGAGCAGCTCCCCTCACTGCTGCCTTTTAGCACTTTTAATCCGTTTCTCTTTCCATCAGCTCCCACATTCTCATAGCCAGTGTTTCTTGGATGTCCACAAGGAAACCCTTCCCCTGTGAAATGTGTCCTTTTAACCGGATCCTATGCGTTCATCCTGCAGACCCGAGTTGGTTGTCGTTTGTTGCCTTCAGGTTGACTCTGACTCATGGTGACCCAAAGGGTGCTGAGTAGAACTGCTTTATAGGGGTTTACCAGGTGGTGACCTCTGGGAACCAGATTGCCAGGACTGTTTTCAGAGGCAGCTCTCGGGTGGGTTTGAACCATCAACCTTTTGGCTAGTAGTAAAGTGCTCAACCATTCGCACCACCCAGGGACTCCTACCAGGGGGAGAGGCAAAAAATTTCAAACGTGTTCACCAAAGCCTGGGGTTATCTCTTTAGCTTTAATTTTTACAATCTTGCATCCCAGTCCCTTCTCATTTTCTCATTACTCCTGTGAATTGAATGCACTGATACAAGTACACACACACACCACACACACACAGACCCACAGGGAAGTGCACAAATACATATACATGCACACTTGTGTACACATGCTCACACACATGTAGGCACATGCACAGAATTGTTCAGTGGAGTGTGTTTGTGGCAGGGGAGGTGCTTCCCAATGCAGTTCTGACTGCCTACAGCTGGCTGTGGGTTTCTCTCACTGTTCCTGCTCTTTGGGAACCAACATTTCTACCTGTTAATTGACAATTGTACATTACATCCTTTTCCCAGTAGATACTCTATCTTATGCTTTCATACTGCCCTACTATTTCTGAAAACTAGATTGGGTCCCCAAATCCAGGCAAAAGTACCTCCATTTTATGGTAGAGGAAAACAAGTCTCAGGGAACTGAGGTCAAGCATCAGGAGGTGCCCAGACCTCCTGCCTATCTTCTGGACACTTCGACATACCCAAAACTGAACTTACCACCCCCCACCAGTATACTGTTTTCCCAGTGTTTCCTGTTCACCCAAATTTATGCTGCTGCTTGAGACAAAATCTTGGCTGATGGGCTCCCCTTCTCCCTCCGCCTGCACACCGTTTCAGCAGGTAGGCCTACGTAGTCCACCTTCAAAGGAGATTTCAGTGCTATCCTCTTCTCTTCTTCCTTTGGCTGCCTCTAACCTAGAGCAATCTGAGATCACACCAGCTACTGAAGTTGCTTCCTGATTACCCTCTCTGTCTTTCTATACACAGCAACCTAAAGAATCTTTTCAAACAAGGCGTAGCTGGCTGCCACTGCTCTCCTCCAGCTTGATAAAAGCCCTGTTGCTCCCCTCCTTGGTCTGACCACAGACCCATGTCAGCCTCTTTACTCCACCTGCACAACGCTTCCTCCAGACTTTCAGCCTTTTCTCCAGTCCTTCCAGCCTTTATGTCCACTGGTCCCTCTGTCCCAACACTCGTCCCTCTGTTTTTACTACTCACTCCTGTGCATCTTCCAGGTTTCAGCTTCAATGTCCTGTCCTAAGGGAGGCCTCCCTCAGCCTCACATCCCATAGGAGATTTGGTGCCTCCATGCTGTACTTCCAAAACTGTCAGGGGATGGTCTGTTGCTCTGGGTAGCCACCTGCCTCTATCCCACCATCTCTCCCTACCCACATGGGCCCAGAGTGAGCCCAGTAAGCATGGGTTGAAAAAGCAGCTCAAAACCCCATGCCTGAGTCTCTAGGTCTTGCTGGGGCAAGAGGTTGAAGAACAGGCTCAGGGGCCTTCTCAGAGCAGTGGTGGCTTGCGGGGGGCGGGGGGGGGGGCTCTGCCTGTAGGAGTGAAGAATAAGCCCTCCTCTCCTCCCATGGCCCCATGAAGTTCAGTCCTGGAGGCCGGAGGAGGAAAGAGTGTGGTGATCACATGAGTGGTTGGGCAGGAGCTGCAGAGCTAACTCGAGGGAGAGTGGCTGCTCTGTCTGGAGCCAGTCAGGCTCCCACAGGGGAGAGTTGTCCCGTACTGACCCTGACATGCATAGTCGGCAGAGTGGGCTTTTCCCTTTACAAAAGGCTGTGGAGGTTGTGCAACAGTCCAGATCACATGCCCTGAAAAAAAAAAAAAAAAAAAGAGCATTGCCAACAAGTAGGTTCTGAATCATAGCGACCCTATAGGACAGGGTAGAACTGCCCCATAGGGTTTCCAAGGAAAGCCTGGTAGATTCGAACTCCCGACCTTTTGGTTAGCAGCTGAGCTTTTAAACACTGTGCCACCAGGGTGATCCCTAAATGCCAGGCCAGCTGCTCACCCACAGTCCATGAGCTTAGATCCCTCACCCACGAGTAGGACCCACAGGCGGTCTTCCCCTCCAGATCCTGGTTGCTTCAGGTTTTCTGCAAGTTCAACCATTCAAAATTGTTTCTAAGGCACGATCTGGCCTCCACGAGGCTCTCACAGTGCACAGAGGAGCTGTCCTCTGTGATGACATCGGGGGAACACACTGCACACTGTTTGTACTCAGAAACTGCTCCAGTAGAACCTTAAATACATAATGCTATGTGAAAAAGCCGGTCTGAAGACTACATGCTATATGATTCCAACTACATGACATCCTGGAAAAGGCAAAACTATAGAGACAGTGAGAAGATCAGTGGTTGCCAGGGGTTCAGAGGTGGAAGAGGAAGGATGAATAGACGCAGCAGAGGGGATTTGAGGGCAGAGGACATTTAACTATTCTGCATGACACTGTAATGGTGGACACATGATATTATGCATTTGCCAAACTCACAGGACTGTGTTACACAAAGAGTGAACCCTAATGCAAACTAGAGACTTCAGTTAATAATAATGTATCAATATCATTTCATCAATTGCAACATATTCACTACCCTGATGCAAGATGTTAATGATATGAAAACTGTCAGGGGTAGAGAGAATATTAGGAACTCTTTGTACTTTCTGCTGTTTTTCTGTAAACCTAAAACTGCTCCAAAAAAGAAAATGTATTAAAAATGAGTTATTGTTTAAGGGGTACTGAGTTTCTGTTGAGGATGATAAAAAAAATTTGGAAACTTATATGTGATGATGGCTGCACAACAATTATGGGGTTTATTAGCAGAGAAATAGTTACAATTCAGGCTCAGGAACACTCAGAATAAGTTTTTCATCAGGATAACCTCTTCCCAGCTGTGCTCACAGGCACGACTTTCACAAACCCTCTGTCTCTTCCCAAAGGCACTCAGCTTTCTCTCTCCGTGGACTGGGAATCCCATTACACTGTCTCCTGCTTCTGAGTCTCTGCTGCACGGCCTCTGCTGCTGGTCTCTTCTTCCTTGGTGGTGGGCTCCTCTCTGCTCTGGAATTGGCTCTCTTTTAAGGTAGAACTGACCAATCCCCTTGGTGGGCCACAATTATCCTATCACACAGTCCTGCCCAATCACCTGGGTGGGGGTTACAAGACCATGGCTAGAAGGTCCACACAAAAGTAATCAATCGCACTGCACCACTGTTGCAGCCACTGTGTCAATCCATCACCAGGTCTTCCTCTTTTTTGCTGAACCTCTGCTTTACCAAGCATGGTGTCCTTCTCCAGGGACCGGTTCCTCCTGCTAACATCACCAAATTACTTGAGACAAAATATCACTATCCTTGCTCCTAAGGAGCGTTCTGGCTGTACTTTCAGGATAGACACGTTCATTCTTTTGGCAGTCCATGGCATATTCAATATTCTTCACCAACACCACAATTCACAGGCATCAATTCTTCTTCTGTCTTCCTTATTCGTTGCCCAGCTTTCACATCCATATGAGGTGATTGAAAATACCTTGGCTTGAGTGAGGTGCACCTCAGTCCTCAAAATGACATCTTTTCTTTTTAATACTTTAAAGAGTTCTTTTGCAGCAGCTTTGTCCAATGCAATATGTTGTTTGATTCCTTGACTGCTGTTTTCATGGGCATTGAATATGGATTCAAGCAAAATGAAATCCTTGACAACTTCAAACTTTTCTGCATTTAGCCTGATGCTCCTTATTGGGCCAGTTGTGAGAATTCTTGTCTTCTTTATGTTGAGATGCAACTCATACTGAATGCTGTAGTCGTTGATCTTCATCAATATTTCAAGTCTTCTTCACTTTCAGCAAGCAAGGTTGTGTCAGCTGCATATGGAAGGTTGTTAGTGAGTCATCCTTCAATCCTGTTGCCCCGTTCTTCTTCATATAGTCCAGCTTCTTGGATTATTTGTTCAGCATACAGGTTGAAGGAGTATGGTGAAAGGATACAACCCTGACGCATGTCTTTCTTGATTTCAAATCACGAAATAGCCCCTTGCTCTGTTGAAACGACTGCCTGTTGTTCTATATACAGGTTCCTCATGAGCACAATTAAGTGTTCTGGAATTCCCACTCTTCACAATGTTATCCATAATTTGTTATGACCCACACAATTGAATGCCTTTTTATTGTCAATAAAACACAGGTAAACATCCTTCTGGTGTTCTCTGCTTTCAGCCAGGATCCATCTGACATCAGCAATGATATCCTTGGTTTCATGTCCTCTTCTGAATCCAGCTTGAATTTCTGGAAGTTCCCAATTGAGGTACAGCTGCAACCACTTTTGAATGATCTTTGGCAAAATTTTACTTGCTTGAGATATTACTGATACTGTTCGATGATTTCCGCCTTCTGTTAGATCACCTTTCTTTGGAATGGGTACAAATATGGATCTCTTCCAGTTGATTGGCCAGGTAGCTCTCTTTCAAATTTCCTGACATAGATAAGTGAGCACCTCCAGGGCTGCACTGGTTTGTTGAAACATTTCAATTGGTATTCCGTCAATTCCTGGAGCCTTGTTTTTCGCCAATGCCTTCAGTTCAGTTTGGACTTATTCCTTCAGTAACATCGGTTCTTGATCATATGCTATCTCCTGAAATGGTTGAATATCGGCCAGTTCTTTTTGGTACAGAGACTCTGTGTATTCCTTCCATCTTTTGGTGTTTCCTGCATCATTCAATATTTTTTCCATAGAATCCTTCAATATTGCAACTTGAGGCTTGAAATTTTTTCTTCAGTTCTCTCAGCTTAAGAAATGCTGAGCATGGTCTTCCTTTTTGGCTTTCTAATTCCAGGTCTTTGCACATTTCATTATACTTTGCTTTGTCTTCTTGCACAGCCCTTTGAAATCTTTGGTTCAGTTATTTTACTTCCTCATTTCTTCCTTTTGCTTTAGCTAATCTACATTCAAGAGCAAGTTTCAGTCTCTTCTGATATCCATTTTTTTTTTCTTTCTTATCTTTTTAATGACCTTTTGTTTTCTTCGTACATGATGTCCTTGATGTCATCCCATAATTCGTCTGGTCTTTGATCATTATTGTTCAGTGTATCAAATCTATTCTTGAGATGGTTTCCAAATTCAGGAATGATATACTCAAGGTCATATTTTGGCTGTCGTGGACCTGTTCTAATTTTGTTCAGCTTCAACTTGAACTTGCATATGAGTAATTATGGCTGCTCCGAGTTAGCCTCTGGCCTTGTTCTGACTGATGATATTGAGCTTTTCCATTCTCTTTCCATAGAAGTTGTCAATTAGATTCTTGTGAATTCCATCTGGCAAGGTCTATGTGTATAGTCTCCCTTCATGTTGTTGAGAAAATGTATTTACAATGAAGAATTCTATCATGCAATTTCTGGGATCATTTCTATCACCAAGACCATGTTTTCCAACTACCGACCCTTCTTCTTTGTTTCCAACTTTCTCATTCTAATCACCAGTAATTATCTATATATCTTGATTTCATGTTTGATCAATTTCAGACTGCAGAAGTTGGTAACAATCTTCAATTTCTTCACCTTTGGCTTTACCGTTTGGTGCATAAATTTGAATAACAGTTGAAATTAACTGGTTTTCCTTGTGGATGTATGGGTACCATCGTTGTACTTCAGGATAGATCTTGAAATGTTCTTTTCGATGATAAATGTGAGGCCACTCCTATTTAATTTGTCTTTCCTGGCATCCCTGGTGTAGTAGACCATATGATTTAACAATTCAATATAGCCAATACCAGTCCATTTCAGCTCACTAATACCTAAGATATCAATGTTTATGCATTCCATTGCATTCTTGATGACTTCCAGTTTTCCTAGTTTCATGCTTCCTACATTCCACATTCCAATTATTAATGAATACCTACAGCTGTTTCTTCTCATTTTGAGTCATGCCACATCAGCAAATGAAGGTTCCAAGAGCTTTACTCCATTCGCTATATTAAGATCAACTCTACTTTGAGGAAGCAGCTATTTCCCAGCCATATTCTGAGTGCCTTCCAAGCTGAGAGAGTCATCTTCTGGCACTATATCCGATGATGTTCTGCTACTATTCATAAGGCTTTCACTGGCCAATTTTTCAGAAGTAGACTGCCAGGTCCTTCTTCCTAGTCTGTCTTAGTCTGGAAGCTCAGCTGAAACCTGTCCACCCAGGGTGACCCTGCTGGCATTTGAAATACTGGTGGCATAGCTTCCAGCATCACAGCAACACACAAGCCACCAAAGAACGACAAACTGACAGACAAGTGGTGGTGCTGGGTGTAGGCACCTGTGTATTTGACAACTGGTGGAACAAGCAGCTATTTTATTGTGGGGTATTTGCCAGTTACTCCCAGTTTAAAAAATAAAAGAGCAGAATGGGCTTCTTCCTCCTTTTCATGACATTAAATAGTCTATGGTACTCAAAGCCTGTGACTTAAAGCCTCTTTGTTAAGCACAGAAGGGTTACCTATATTCTAACCTCACTCTTGATTCTCTTTCTGTTTTTGATGTACATTTTGAGTAAGAAAATAAGATATAATCATCATCTCTTTATTAAATTAGTTCTTTTATTATTCTTATATTTAAAAATACAGACTAGGGAGCAGAGTAAATTTTATCATACTGTAACCGAACGAGGGTTCTTGCCCCGTCCTATTAGCGGATCGAAATAAGACGGACACCACACCACCAGTTGCAAGGGAACCAGAAAGCAGAAATTTTATTGTCTGTGCAGACAAGGAGCAAGCGGGGCCTAGCAACCATAAGGCCACATGCTCACTGTCTGAGGGGTTGGGGAGCTTTTTATTACCAATGGTGTCTGGGGGTTGGGTTTGGTGCCCGGAACTCTCCACCTTTAGCCCTCCCATGTCCACATTTGGAGGTCCCGAGGTTGAATCATGTTGACGATGTTCAGGTCCAAGGACAGACTGAGGACACAACTCTTCAGGTCCTGCACATGTGCTAAAATCTTGGTTCGCACATGTGTAGGATTCTGGCACCCAATTCAAACTGTAGTTATGGCCGCAGGGTGGTCAGGCCAAACTGCAGTTAGAAGGTGTGGCTTGATAGGCTGCGAAGGGGCAGGGAACCACGGTGGAGCAGGGGGAAGTCTCAGCGGAGGCTTCAATACTACCAACAGCAAAGTGTGCTGGAACTCTCATGGGTTGGGTTCCCCAGAAGTAGACAACGAGAGAAGGATGTGAGAGCAGGCAGCTTCTTTGTGAGGTGATCATCAAGGAGCACTTTTGGGGAAGGTGGGGAGGAGGGCCAGGGAGGGGAAAGAAGCCAGTACAAGATGCTCTAATGTGGCGCGGTCCCTCTGGGACCTCTAGGAGAGGGTATAGCACATGCAATACAGAGGGATGAGGATGCTGGGCCATTTATCCAGTAACTTCCATTCGTTCTTGATTAAGGTCACGTCTTAGGAGTACCTTCCACTTCCCAGAAATCCCAGCCTACCCTGCACAAGGACCAAGAATGCTCATGTGCCCAGAGGAGCCTTCAAGTAGGGAACTTTCCTTACATGCAGTAAAAAAGCACACTCTGAGGCAATGAAGATACGGCTTCAGCTGTAGGAAATTTGATCTATTTCTACTCCCTGTTTTCTCTTGATGTTGTCTTTTTTCTTTCCTTTTCTTCTTCATTTTCATTTTATTTTGTTGTACGTATGTGTTAAGGAAAAGTTGCTAAAAACAAAAATCTACTTCCAACCCAGAAAACCTTTGCACAAAAATAGAAGAGAAAGAGAAGTTTTATTATTGAATAACATTAAACCAGGCAATCTGCTAAAGAGATTGCAAAAACAGAAAGAAATCTTAACAATTATATAGTTAATGGGGTACAAAGAATTTGCAATTACGAATTATCTAAAATGAATTCTAAAGAAGACAATGGAGGAGGGGAGCTTCTTGCCCTATTTTCACCCAGGGAATTTACCTGACTACTTTCCGTTTGTACTTGGCCTTACACATGTATTCATTTACATTTTTCATCATTCTAGTAATCACATAGAACCCAACCTAACAACATCTTTGGACAATGACAAGGTAAGTGGTGCCACGGTGAGTATGTTTATAACCATCTACATCAGAGTTGGCAAACATTTCTGTAAAGGGTCTGATGGCAAGTATTTTAAGTTTGGCAGGCCATACTGTTCCTGTGTTACCCAGCTCAAGTTCTGGGTTTGGGCCTGGTGCGACTTTCGCCAACAAAGACGGTACTGGGGTGAGGAACAAAGAGAGGATTTATTCCAAGCTTGTGCACAAGCTGAGGCAGAGGGGAATGCAGTCCTCAGATTCTGCTTGTCTTGGGTTACACAGGTCAGATCTTTTATACTCTGGGGAAGGAGGAAGTTTTTAACAAATCATACGACTACAGGTTTCTACGTTTTCTAGCCTACCACACAAGCGCAATATAGTCTTAACTTCATTCCAATGTTAGCATGTCTCATTATCCTGCTACTACGTCTCCACCTGGGGGAGTGATTTGTTCTATGTTAATGTTAATAAAGCAGAGAATACCGGAAGGATGTTTACCTGTGTTTTATTGAGTATGCAAAGGCATTCAGTTGTGTGGATCATAACAAATTATGGATAACATTGTGAAGAATGGGAATTCCAGAACACTTTTAATTATGGTCCTGAGGAACCTGTACATAGATCAAGAGGCAGTTGTCCAGACAGAACAAAGGGATACTGAATGGTTTAAAGTCAGGAAAGGTGTGTCAGGGCTGTATCCTTTCACCATACCTATTCAACCTGTACGCTGAGCAAATAATCCAAGAAGCTGGACTATATGAAGAACGGAGCATCAGAATTGGAGGAAGACTCGTTAACAAACTGCCTTATGCAGATGACACAACCTTGCTTGCTGAAAGTGAAGAGGACTTGAAGCACTTACTAATGAAGATCAAGGACTATAGCCTTCAGTATGCATTACACCTCAACGTACAGAAAACAAAAATCCTCACAAATGGACCAATAACACACAACATGCTAAATGGAGAAAAGTTTGAAATTGCCAAGGGTTTTTATTGTACTTGAATCCACGATCAACAGCCATGGAAGCAGCAGTCAAGAAATCAAAAGATGCATTGCATTGGGTAAATCTGCTGCAAAGGACCTCTTTAAAGTGTTGAAAAACAAAGATGTACCTTGAAGACTAAGGTGAACTTGACTCAAGCCATGGTATTTTCAATCGCATCATAGGCATGTGAAAGCTGGACAATGAATAAGGAAGAGAGAAGAATTGATGCCTTTGAATTGTGGTGCTGGAGAAGAATATTGAATATACCATGGACTGCCAAAAGAATGAACAAATCTGTCTTGGAGGAAGCACAACCAGGATGCTCCTTAGAAGCAAGGATGGCAAGACTATGTCTTACACACTTTGGACATGTTGTCAGGAGGGATCAGTCCCTGGGGAAGGACATCATGCTTGGTCAAGTACAGGGTCAGTGGAAAAGAGGAAGACCCTCAAAGAGATGATTGACACAGTGGCTGTAACAATGGGCTCAAGCATAACAAGGATTGTGAAGATGGTACAGAACCTGGCAGTGTTTTGTCCTGTTGTATATAGGGTCACTATGAGTCGGAACTGACTTGACAGCACCTAACAACAACAACAACAATGAACTCTTTTCTGATCTCTGTTGCAAGGGTTGATATTCTGATCTCTGGTGCAAGGGTTGATAGCTGGCCTCTTGTGGTTATTGTTCTGAAAGTTTAACAGGGAGCTGCTGTTTTGTTCTTAGCAAGCTTTACGTAAACTGGGTTCTTTCAGGACATACTGATGGTATCACCTGTTAAACCACTCAACTCTGTCATTGTAGTACTAAAGCAGTCATGTTGTTGTTGTTGCCATGGTGTCAGCTGATTCAGGGAGACCTTATGTATAATAGAAGAAAGCATTGTCTGGTTCTGTGCTGTCTTCACGATCATTGGTATCTTTGAATCTATTGTTGTGACCATTGTATCAATCCATCTCACTGAAAGTCTCCCTTACCTTGCTGGTCCTCCAGTTTACCAAACATGATGTTCTTCTCCAGCAATTGATCCCTTCTGGTATCCAAAACATTTGAAGAAAGTGAATTGAGGTTTCCGACAACGCTCTATTTTGATCCATAGCATTTTCATTGGCTGATTTTTGGATGTAGATCACCAGGCCTTTCTTCTTAGTCTATCTTAGTCTGGAAGCTCTGCTGAAACTTGTGTACAATGTGTGATCCTGCTGACATTTGAAATAGCAGTGGCATAGCTTCCAGCATCAGAATAGCACACAGGCCATCACTGTACAATGAACTGACAGAAGGGCGGTAGAAACCAATCATAGATCATGTGTGAAGGAATAGGTGTTGCCAGCTATAGGCCATGGCTAGTTTGCCCTCTCTTCCCCCTGCATCTAGGTTATCAGCCATGTATTTGGTCTATTCTTAATCTCTTCCCTTATATAACCCCTCACCATCAGACTTTTCCCCTAAAAGAAACCATCTTCAGATGTGAACACCTTAGCCTCCAGGTCCTGAAATGAAAGCTTCTTCCAGGTCCCTCAGCCCCTGAAAATCCAGCCAAATACAAGCTCATGCTTATGTTTTCTGTGTCTTTTTACACACAGATGCTTTTTGTAATCTTAAAAGCTTGCTTCAAATATAATCATTTTCTTTCTTTCACTTAACCTACAGAATCATCCTCTTTTTCCTTTCCTTCATTTGATTGTTTATCGACAACGCCCTTTCTTTTGTCAAGCCTTTCTCTTTTCTCTACAAACACAAAAGCAAACTCATTAAGAAGAATCAGTGTCCAGCTGTTTACCCAGCCTTGTGTAAACTATGCCCCAAGCTGGACTGGTGGCCTGAGGAACCCAGGAATTTAAAAGAAAAGGCCCTCTGTTCCCTTCCTCTTCCTGCCCCATTCTTTTTGGGTGGAGGGACTGCCCTTGGTCCACTGAAATGGAGGCATTTGACTTAGATGTTGACATGTCCAGATTTTCTCCCTCCTCTCGTTGAGGGCTAGGGGCCTAACTTTGCTTTCAAAGTTGGATTGTTAGAAAACTTGGAGTTGTAAACAGAGTGTTGTGTAAAGGACAATATTCGACTCAGGTCATGCCTGCACCACAGTAGGATGCCACAATCACTTCAGGTGGAAGAGGTCTAAGTTGTATTTCAAGCCGATAATCTGAAATTTGAGAAATCGTGAGGCTTTAGGAATTGCATGTGTGATTTTCAAAGCACAACCTATGCTGAATTTTAAATGAGATTTATGCTAAACCATGTAAGGGGACAAGACTTGACATATAGATGTACACACCCCAGCCTACAGTGCTTAGAGGGGCTGGGGGAGAAACTCCAAACTCAGGCAGCTCAGTAAATTGTGAGGTTATTTTCAGGAGAGAAGGACCTATTTTTCCCTTCAGGGACAGTGACTGATATGAACCTTGTCCCTGGGGAGCTCAAATCCTGAAACAGGATGGCCGGAGAAATGAGAAGCGAGTCAACAATAAGCACAAAATGTCACCACGCCACTCCTGCCAGTGTGCATGGTATTTGATTTCTGCCCTCTATTTTCTCCTCCTGCTGACCCTAGGACTCTGTAGCCTCAGAAATCCACCTGGACAGCTTCCGAGCTCATCGCTGCTCCCGCTATCATTGCCTTTCTTTGTTCTTTCTGAGACAGGCTCGCACTCAGCAATTAAAAGTTTGCTGCAGAATCTCTCCCTTTCCAAGTTGACTGGTTATTAGTTTGAGGCTGCACACTGGGTCTGGTTGCCAGGAGGGATTCCTTCATCTATCTGAGCCAAGCAGGAAGCCTAGCCGCTGTGATGCTTCCCTCATGGCATGGCACCCCCACTGCCCAGGAACACACTCAAAATTCACAGACACACCATGTGGTTGTCTATTATAGTGTAATGGGTGACCCGCACACCTGCTGTTGTTGTTAGGTTCCGTCAAGTTGGTTCTGACTCATAGCGAACCTATTCACAACAGAGCGAGACACTGCCCAGACCTGTGCCATCCTCACAATCATTGTTATGCTTGAGCTTATTGTTGCAACCACTGTGTCAACCCACCTTCTTGAGGGTCTTCCTCTTTTCCACTAACATCCTTCACCATGGACTGATCCCTCCTGACAACAGGTCCAAAGTATGTAAGATGCAGCCTCACCATCCTTCTTCTAAGCAGCATTCTGGTTGTACTTCTTCCAAGACAGATTTGTTTGTTCTTCTGGCAGTCCACGGTATATTCAATGTTCTTCTCCAACACCACAACTCAAAGGCGTTAATTCTTCTTTGGTCTTCCTTATTCATTGTCCAGCTATCACATGCATATGATGCAATTGAAAATACCATGGCTTGGGTCAGGTGCACCTCAGTCTTCAAGGTGATATCTTTGTTCTTCAACACTTTAAAGAGGTCCTTTGCAGCAGATTTACCCAATGCAATGCATCTTTTGATTTCTTGACTGCTGCTTCCATGGCTGTTGATTGTGGATCCAAGTAAAATGAAATCCTTGACAACTTCAATCTTTTCTCCATTTATCATGATGTTGCTCATTGGTCCAGTTGTGAGGATGTTTGCTTTATTTATGTTGAGGTGCAATCCATACTGAAGGCTGTGGTCTTTGATCTTCATTAGTAAGTGCTTCAAGTTCTTTTCACTTTCAGCAAGCAAGGTTGTGTCATTCGCATAACGCAGGTTGTTAGTGAGTCTTCCTCTGATCCTGATGCCCTGTTCTTCTTCCTATAGTCCATCTTCTTGGATTATTTGCTGAGCGTACAGACTGAATAGATATGGTGAAAGAATACAACCCTGACACACACCTTTCCTGACTTTAAAACGATCAGTAGTCCCTTGTTCTGTCCGAACAACTGCCTCTTGATCAATGTAAAGGTTCCTCATGAGCACAATTAAGTGTTCCGGAATTCCCATTCTTTACAATGTTATCCATTATTTGTTATGATCCACACCGTCAAATGCCTTTGCATAGTCAATAAAACACAAGTAAACATCCTATTCTCTGCTTTCAGCCAGGATCCATCTGACATCAGCAATGATATCCCTGGTTCCATGTCCTGTTCTGAAACAGGCCTGAATTTCTGGCAGTTTCCTGTCGATATACTACTGTAGCCATTTTTGAATGATCTTCAGCAAAATTTTGCTTGTTTGTGATATTAATGGTATTGTCCTATAATTTCCACATTCAGCTGGATCACGTTTCTTGGGAATAGGCGTAAATATGGATCTCTTCCAGTCAGTTGGCCAGGAAGCTGTCTTCCATATTTCTTGGCATGGGCCTTGCCAGATGAAACACACAGAAATCAAATTGACTACATCTGTGGAAAGAGATGATAGAAAAACTTGATATCATCAGTCAGAACAAGGCCAGGGGCCAACTGTGGAACAGACCATCATTTGCTCATATGCAAGTTCAAGCTGAAACTGAAGAAAATCAGAGCAAGTCCATGAGAGCCAAAATATGAACTTGAGCACATCCCACCTGAATTTAGAGACCATCTGAAGAATAGATCTGATGCATTGAATACTAGTGACCGAAGACCAGAAGAGTTGTGGAATGACATCAAGGACATCATGCATGAAGAAAGCAAGAGGTCATTGAAAAGACAGGAAAGAAAGGAGACCAAGATGGATGTCAGAAGAGACTCTGAAACTTGCTCTTGAACGTTGAGCAGCTAGTGCAAAAGGAAGACTGATGAAATAAAAGAACTGAACGGAAGATTTGAAAGGGCAGCTTGAGAAGATGAAGTAAAGTACTATAATGGCATGTGCAAAGAGCTGGAGATGGAAAACCAAAAGGGAAGAACACGCTCAGCGGTTCTCAAGCTGAAAGAATTGAAGAAAAAATTCAAGCCTCGAGTTGCAATAGTGAAGGATTCCATGGAGAAAATATTAAACGATGCAGGACGCATCAAAAGAAGATGGAAGGAATACAGAGTCATTATACCAAAAAGAATTAGTCGATATTCAACCATTTCAAGAGGAGGCGTGTGATCAGGAACCGATGGTACTGAAGGAAGAAGTTCAAGCTGCTCTGAAGGCATTGGCCTAAACCAAGTCTCCAGGAATTGATAGAAAATCATTTGAGATGTTTCAACAAACAGATGCAGCGCTGGAGGTGCTCACTCATCTATGCCAAAAAATATGGAAGACCCGCAAACTTAGCAACTTAAAACACCATTTTATTTTCCTCACACTGTTTGGGACCAGGGACTCAGATTGCACTGGATTGGGAAGTTTTCACTAGAATCTCTCAAGCAGTTGTTATCAGATATCTGCGAGGGCTTCAGTCCTCCGGAGGCCCATCTGGGCTGGGTATCCAAGGTGACTAGTGTGGCTGCCAGGTGGTGCTGGCTACTGGATTACCTAGCTGTGGCTGTTGACTAGTACATCTACACATGGCTCTCCATGTATCAAGGGCTTCTCACAATGTAGTGGCTGGACCTCATGGCAGAGCACCCCAAGAGGGATGTCCAGAAAGTGAGTGTTCAAAGAGCCCAGACTGAAGCCACAAACCTTCTTTTGACTGAGTATTGGAAGCCACCAGCATCATTTATGCCCCATTCTATTGCTTACAAGTGGATAAGGCCCACCAGAGCCACGGGGAGGGGCACACACCCCAGCACTCACTGGCACCAGTTTTAGTCCATCATAGGGCTAGAAGCCTTATTTCAACCTGTTTGGACTGGAAACACCAATTAGAGTTGCCTGGGGCAAGGGCCTGGAAGAGGCCCTGGGAGAGTGCAGAGGGGTGAATGTCCCTGCCCCCAGGGAGGTAATGTCTTGTATGGTGGGGGTAACTAGCTTTAAAAAAAAAAAAAAGCTTTAGAATCTCTTAAATGTAAGCTCAAGACCTAGTTCTTCCACTAGCTAGTTCTGTGCTGTGAACAAGTTATTTAACTTCTCTGACTCCCAATTTCTTCATCTGTAAAAATGGGAATAATGCTGTTCTTGAAGTCTGTGGTGAGGATTGTTGTTGCTGTTACCTTCGACTGAGTCAGTTCCTGACTCATGGAGACCCCATCCATGCCCAACAAAATGAAACACTGCCCGGTCCCACGCCATCCCCACGGTCAGTTGTGGATTGGATCATTACGATCCATAGGGTTTTCCATGGCTGATTTTCAGAGCAGATCGTCAGGCCTTTCTTCCTAGCCTGACTTAGTCTGGAAACTCCACTGAAACCTGTTCAGCACCATAGTAACATGCAAGCCTCCACTGACAGACTGGCAGCTGTGCAGGAGGTGCACTGGCCAGGAATTGCATGGAAGGTGGGAACTCACCACTACCCCTATGTTGTGAGGATTAGATTAAATGAGAAACTGCATGGAACACAGATTTCCTGCACACCAGTTCCCAGCACATCGTCCTAATTTGAAGAATATCATACTGCAGTCAGGGAGCCGTGCTGGAGGAGGATTCGCAGAGCCACCTCATCCCACCTGCTGTTCCCTTAATGACACCCTGACTGGAGGTGCTGAGACTTGGGCCTCTGAAGAAGAGTGTCTTCCTGTGTCCTTTCCCACACCCTAGCCTCTTTCTCTCTCACTGTTTGTCTCTTGCTCTCACTTTCTCACATTCTCTTTCATTTTTCCACTCTCTCAAATGTGCCCGCTGCTCCAATTTCAAGCTGTCTCATTTGAGATTGGGGAGCTCCAAGTTACCCTCCCCCAGTCCTTTTTTGTGGTCCTACAGCCTCCCCTCACCCTGTTTTGGCTAACTGAGCACTCCTCACCTGAACTTTGCTGTCTCCCTGGGGCTTGGGGAGATTTCAGGTACTTTTGAGAGGGAAGACTCTGCTGTTTACATCTCAGTTTCCTCTCCTCCCTTTGGGAGGCACCGTGGCTATTGAAGAAGAAATTTACCTCATCGATGCTAGCCAAACCAAACCTGTTGATGCTGAGTTGATTCAGACTCGTAGGTACCCTATAGAACAGAGTAGAACTGCCCCATAGGGTTTCCAAGGAGCAGCTGGTGGATTTGAACTGCCAGCCTTTTTGTTAGCAGCCGTAGCTCTTAACCACTGCACCACCAGGGCTCCTCACTGGCACTAGTATTTATTTCCCTGTGTGTAGAAACTATTCCTGCCTCTTTTGAAGAGTAACCATGAAGTTTTTGTGATAAGAATATGAATGAATCCCCAGCCTACCTGGGTATGTTCTTTGGCCAACCAACATGGGCATCCCCAGTTCCAGTTACATCTTTCTTATCTGCAGATTTCTCACCCGATCGAAGACACAGGACTAGAAATAACCCTCCCCCCGAATTTCCAACCAGCCTTGTTACCACTACTCCATGCTGCAGTCACCTCCCTCGGAAGAGTCTCACTCTCTAACAATTGCTTAAGAACAGCCAGTCCTCCGAGACCAAAACAAACATGTGATGTTTAGACAGGCTGGTATCAAACCTTTTGTGGACATTAGTTAAATCCATCATCTGCACTTGATGGGCAGAAAAATCAGAGGAAATTATGAAACTCACCTGTCAACTTTTCTGAAACATAACAGCTACTTGTATTTGTATTCTTTCCCCAAGGCACACGTAAGATTCATTTTCCTTTTTAAAAATGATGTGCAACTTATACCATCACTGAGCTGACCAGTTCTTTTGTTTTGGTTGTTTCCTTTTCCTCATATGGCCCTGAAGGCAGAACATCTGTCAACGGATTTTCTGCAGCCTAAATCCTTTCCTTAATCATGCCAAATCCTGTCAGGATATTAGTCTTTTTTTTTTTTTCTACCTTTATTTTTTACATTCATCACTGTCCTTTTTGAGTTGAGCCCTTCACTACTCTCCCCGTGAACTCCAAAAATCACCAAAACTCTGCTGGCACCATTCCACCTCTTGACCACACAGTGGGTGCCTTGGCACCCAGAGTCAGTCTTCAACACAAGACCAGGCTATCACAACGAGACTCTAAATGACAACCCACAAGATCCTCCTGTTCCCTGTGCATGAAAATACCACCCCTCTGAGGTGGAAGGAAGCTCACCACGGCCCACTTTCTTTCAGCAGCCCCCAGGCCTGCATGATTGCGTCCATTTCAGAGATGAGGAACAAAAACACAAGAGGCCAGATGGTTTATCCAGGACACTAAGCTCTAAGTGAAAAATCAGATCTGCACCTGTGTCCCACATCACACCATCTCTCTAAAGATGGGATCATCCTGGAAGAGAACATATGACACCCCTCCAGCTCGAGGAACCCCCTGAACTTCCAGGAGATTGTCTCAACTTCTCTTCCATGACAGGGACGTGGAGAGTGGGCATGCTTTTCCAGAGTCACAGGCCACATGTTCATTGCAGTGTAACACCCACACAATGGCAGATTCAGCCAGTAAGCAGAGCCCTGAATAGCTCCCTTCAGCTTCTGCAACACTCGGAGCCTAGATGTTTTAAGGGTTAAAGGAGCCTGGGTATGGTTCATCCCATGGCAGGAGTGGAATGGAAGGATGACCCCTGAGCATGTCCTCTCTGGGCCTCCAGGTCCTCCTATCCCCATCTCTCATAGCACTTGGGCATGTGGGGCTGCTAGTGGGAGATGTGTGAATGCCCTGGAGTTACAGTCATGGCAAATTAGGATTGGATGTTGCTTATTGTCTGACCCCAATTCACAGTAGAGGAAGGAGGCAACCAGGAAGGATGAGTGGTCGGCCTGAGGTTACGAGGGATATCACACTAGGGCCCAGGCCTAACATGGCTCAGTGTACTAATGCAATCTGCAAGCTAAAGGCATGGGTGACAGCCACCAGCAGTCAGAGCAATGATTTGGGATTTGGTAGGACAGTAAGTTCCATGAGACCCCCTCATTATGGAACTTCTGCTTTAAAAAGTCACGGCATAGAGGTGATAGAGGTGGAGGTGGGCACACCCAACCACTTAAAGATGGACACCAGCATCTTCAGACAGTCCAAGGAGCCAGCAAGGTGACCACTTGTTGGATTTTTATTTTAGGGGGCCAGAGGCTGGGGCACCGGCCCTGGGGGCTGTGAGCTGTTCAACAGTTATCAAAGGGGCATCCACAGCCCCCCACCACAGCACGCTCTGGGCCTTATCCCAAAAGGTGCCAAAAGGGGCTGCTTCAGCTCACCCCAGCCTTCCTTATCTGAAACAATTGTCTTGCTTTGGTTGAGCTGAGTTTCCTCTTAGGTTCAGCTCAGCGCAGCCCTTAAAATAGCAGTGTAGCTACATTTAAAGGCCAGTTAGGTTGGTTGGCCTGGAATTTCCTGGAACCACCCAGGCTTGGGCATTGAGCATCCAGGCCTCTCCCACTGCCTAGCGGATGACCGAGCTTTTCCTGCTTCCCCATCCCTCCCTGCCCTTTGAATCAGGCAGAAGGGATTATTGCTGAGTTTATCTGAGAGTGTTTACCACGGTTCCCTTCCCTGATTCCCAGGGCATATAAAATGAGAAGGTCCTTCTGGCATCCTCTTGTACCAGGGCTAGGGGCACGGAGTATGGGGTCACACTGTGGACCTGTGCACCTTCCCCACTCAGGGCCTTTCTGGCCAACTGTTTCCGAGGGCAAAGGCTCAGCAGTGCTCTTTTCATTTCATGGAGTTTTTTTTTTTTTTTTTAATTATGCTTTCTTACTTGTAGGACATGACTCAGAAAATCCTTCTAAGTTCACAGTGAAATCACTGGCATTTGAATAAGAGGCACAGAGAACACTTCGGGCATTTCCAGGAAACTGAGCTGACACAGATGGCCTCTTCCTGTGGACTGTATCGTGCCAGACTGAGAAATTCAATTTTCAGTGTTCCAGCTTGTTCACACTTGGGGAGACTGGCAAAACTATAATAAACCATCACCACAAAACAGAGGGACAAATGCAAAGGAGACAGACGTGCAACCAGTGTGCTGATTCCTTCATTTACAGTAAGAACTACAATACTCCAGAGGGCCTGATGTTCATGTCATCTCTCCATTTTCTCCCTTTTGACAAGTACTTCCAGTTCTTCTAGCTGCCAATCAAGTCAATTGAACTCACGGTGGCCTCGTGTGTCAGAGTAGAACTGTGCTCCATAGGGTTTTCAATGGTTGACTTTTTAGAAGTAGATTGCCAGGCCTTTCTTCTGAGGTGCCTCTGGATGGACTCAGACTTCCAACTTTTCGGTCAGCAGCCAAGCACGTTAACCATTTGCACCACCCAGGGACTCCTTAGACAGAGGAGGGAAGTTAAGATAATCATTAGAAGGCCCCTTGGCACTGGTGTGCTGACATCAGATGAAGTCATTCCTGCCCAGCTTCAGGAGGGTCAAGTCCTTGCCCCTGTGGCACCCTCTTCTTTTGACGTTCACTCAGCAAATGTTCTCCAGAGGCATCCTATGTGCCAGGGCCTGGGCTAAACAGAGACAGCAGGAAGGAAGACAGACCTGGGCAGGCCCTTGAGGGTCTGTCTTCTGTCGTTCCCCCCCTCCCCCGCAGCTGGCTGACACCACCTTCCTTTAGTAATGCCAGCCTCTCTCTCACCAGCCTACAGATGCGTCCTGTGGTCCTGGGGCCATCTGTGCCTTAAAGGTCTTTTAGGTGCTGCTTCTATCAGTTATAATACCAACACTGGGGATGATTTATTTCTAAGATCTTGAGGAACACTTTACTTTGCCTACAGAAAAGTTTCATTTCCCTTGGTTAGTGGAGCTTAATGATGCTAAGGTTTACGGATGAAGGGCAGTGTTATCACCGGTGGTTGCACTCCTCTACCTCCTGCGTTCATGGAAAGATAGCGATGTACCTGGCCCACCTGTAAACACCTTCCCTGCCACCCTGATTCCTCCTCACTTCTTTCCCATTGGGTGACCAGAGAGCATGGCACTGCATCTGCTACCTTGAGAATTAGGATGCCTAACACTGTAACTAGCTGCCCAGCTGGCAATCCTGTTTTACTTGCAGTTTTCCAGGTCAAAACTAGCTCAAATGAGATCTCCTGAGTGAGGATTTTTGTTTTCTTTACGATGAGGTGCAATCCATACTAAAAGCTGTAGCCCTTGATCTTCATCAGTAAGTGCTTCAAGTTCTCTTCACTTCCAGCAAGCAAGGTTGTGTCATCTGCATATTGCAGGCCATTAATGAGTCTTTCTCCAATCCTGATGCCCTGTTCTTCTTCATACAGTCCAGCTTCTCGGATTATTTCCTCAGCATACAGATTGAATAAGTATGGTGAAAGGATACAACCATGACATGCACCTTTCTTGACTTTAAACCACGAAGTACCCCTTGTTCTGTTCAAACAACTGCCTATTTTTCTATGTACAAGTTCCCCATGAGCACAATGAAGTGTTCTGAAATTCCTGAAATTCCCACTCTTCACGATGTTACCCATAATTTGTTATGATCCACATTCCCTTCAGTGTAGCATGGACTCCTTCCTTCAGTACCATCGGTTCTTGATCATATGCTACCTCCTGAAATGGTTGAATGTTGACCACTTCTTTTTGGTACAGTGAGTCTGTGTATTCCTTCCATCTTCTAATGCTTCTTGTGTCCCTTCAGTATTTTCCCTGTAGTATCCTTCAAAAATTGCAATTCAGGGCTTGAATTTTTTCTTCAGTTCTTTCCACTTGAGAAATGCCAAGCATATTCTTTCCTACAGCAATGGACTCAAACATACCAAGGATCATGAGAATGGTGCAGGACTGGGCAACGTTTCATTCTGTTATACTTAAGGTGCCTGTCACGGACTGAATTGTGCTCCCCAAAAATATGTGTATCAATTTGGCTAGGCCATAATTCCCAGTAGTGTGTGATTGTCCACCATTTTGTCATCTGGTGTGATTTTCCTATGTGTTGTAAATCCTATCTATATGAAGTTGATGAGATGGGATTAGCGGCAGTTATGTTCACATAGATTAGATTGTATCTTAAGCCAATCTCTTTTGAGATATAAAGGAGAGATGTTAACAGAGAGACATCAGGACATCATACCACCGAGAAACAAGAGCCAGGAGAATATCATGTCCTTTGGACCCAGTGTCCCAGGGCTGAGAAGCTCCTCAATCAGGGCAACAGTGATGACAAGGACCTTCCTCCAGAACCAGCAGAAAGAGAAAGCCTTCCCCTGGAGCTGACATCCTGAATTTAGGCTGTAGCGTACGAGACTGTGAGACAATAAATTTATCTTTGTTAAAGCCACTTACTTCTGGTATTTCTGTTATAGCGACACTAGATAACCAAGACAGGACCTATGAGTCAGAGACAACTCCACAGCAACAGACAACAAAGAACAAGAAAATTTAAAATTTATATGTGGCAGGTGTTGTATTTCCACTGGACAGAGCTAATCCTGGGGAAATGATGTTACACTCAGGACCACAGGACGACACCAGCTCTGCCCTCTGCACTTCTGAGGGCAAAGCTGCACCTTTGGCAAAGTGTCTGGAAAGGAGCTGAGATTCCAGTCTGAGTCTGGTGGGAAAGATTCTGAAAGGAAGGACCCAGACGTTCCTGCTCATTTTCACAGCCTCTGCATAGAAGGCCAAAACTGCGTGTTTTCCACAGCTGCTAAGATCCCAAAGGCAGGCATCGAGTTGTGTCCCCCCAGGTCCCCAGTGCTTGCAAGTTCTTCCCCGTTTAGGCTGGATGGCCCAGCCAAGCGTATCATCCCTCAGCCTTCTGAGAAGGGTCTGGTGCCTCAACTCCTTTCCTGTATCTCCTTCCTGCCAGGGATTTGCTCACAGTAGCTGTGAATGAGCTGGGCTGGCCTTTGGCCATGGAATATCAGCGCTCACAGATTCCAGCTCTGGCCTGTGTGTGCCTCTCCCTCAGCCTGCTGGTCCCAAACAGGCCCGTGAGGCCCCAACAGGACTGGCCAAAGACCAATCAGGGCTTGCCAGACTGGAAAAACCTCCTTGGTTGGGCAGTGGGAGGAAAGTATGACAGGCTCAAAGGGTGATAAAACTCTGGGTTGTTTCTGTTCCAACCAGATCTTTCCCTTTAGGAGTCCTGTTCCCACACAAAAGTATCAGGTGCAGGGTTCTGGGACCTGAGAAAAGGACTAGCTGAGAAAGAAACCCATTAGGATCTCATTCTTGGGGCAGAAGCTCTCTGCAGAGTTGAGGAGCTAGCACAGTCTTAGTACTTGGGGAAATCATCAGTAGGGATTTAAGTAGAGTGGCTAAGGTGAACCTCATTCCTGTGAACAAAGCCAACAGTTCTGATGATTGCTTGGTGTTCATCACACCACCTCCCCCCTTTGACCCCAGGGTATGTGGAAGGAACCTGTTTATTGAGACTTGGCATAGTGTCATCTCATTTAATCCTTACAACAGAATGAAGTGGTTATAGCTGATGTGGTTGGGTCTGCAACCCCTAGTACCTCCCTCTTTTTCTCACATGTAGAGAATGAAAGTGTTAAAGAGAAGCCAGAGACTTCCTGACTCATCCTGCATGAGTGATATCATGGATTGAATTGTTTCCCCTCAAAATCTCTGTCAATTTGGCTAGGTCATGACTCCCAGTATTACATGATTGTCTACCATTTTGTCATTTGATGTGATTTCGCTATGTATTGTAAATCCTACCACTGTGATATAAGGAAATGGATTAGTGGTGGTTCTATTGATCAGGACTACAAGATTAGATAGTGTCTTAAGCCAATCTCTTCTGAGATATAAAAGAGCGAAGTGAGCAGAGAGATGGGGAGACATCATACCACCAAGAAAGGAGTGCCAGGAGCAGAGTGTGCCATTTGGACCTGAGGTTCCTGCAGTGAGATTCTCCCAGACCAAGGGAAGACTGATAACAAGGACCCTCCTCCAGAGCCAACAGAGAGAGAAAGTTTTCCCCTGGAGCTGGTGCCCTGAATTCGGACTCCTAGCCTACTGGACTGTGAGAGAATAAACTTCTCTCTGTTAAAGCCATCCACTTGTGGTATTTCTGTTATAGTAGCAATAGATGACTAAGACAGGTGTTTTGCTGCCCCTCCTTGCAGTCAGGGGATACTGGCCAGCTGAGATTCTCCCTTTAACTCTCCTGGTTCTTCAACCCATGTCCCACGATGGGAGGAAGGCCACAGCGGAAGCACCTGGCTGCCCTCTAGATTGAGAGAATGCTCAGCAGATCTGGATTACAGCCTGTAGTCTGACATTTACTAGCTGCATGACTTTGGGAATGTCACTTACCTTGGCTAACCTTGAATTCATTAATTTGCGAAGCAGTTGTTAGGAACCACAATGAAATAGTAAACATATGAACACTTCGGAAACTCAAAGTGCTGTGTAAATATTAGCTTTTACCATGCATGTTCAAGTTTTTCTGAACTGATAAAGATATTTTGACTGGATGCCCCTCCCTCATGCTCAGCCAATGCAAAGAGCCAAGACACCTCACAGCTTTATGAGAAACCCTCTCATTCTTTAACTGGACTTAACTCTTGTAAATGCCCCAGGCTCAATTTGTTAAGGGTTAAAATAGAAGATAAAATTGAACCTGGAAAACAAGAAGTCCATACACACCCCTGAAATCACATACTGCTGCCATACAAAGTACCCTGGGCTCCAGATTCCCAGATTGTCCACAGTGATCACTTGTTTGCACATCCAAGGGATCTGAGGAAATTAAACAACTCTATTTTTTCTGCTGTGTATCACAGCCTAGTCCTCAGGACAGGTATCAGTCCCTTCCAAAGCATGCCTCTGGTTATATCAAATAAAGCCATCCACCAAACAGTGAGATTTAACCCAGAAGACCATTCTCCCCAGAGGTCTTTGGAAGAGCATGTTTATTGCTCCTTTCAACAGGAAGTCCAATGAAGAAAGTTAGAAAGTAACATCAGATGGGTGCAGATTGATATATGAGCAGTGAGCTAAACACCATTTTACCAGGTGAAAGATAGGCGGATCTCTCAATGCCCAGCATGGCCATGTCTGCAGGCCCCAACAGAGGAGCAAAGAGGTGAGCAGGAGGAAAGATGCAGGAGCAGCCACCTCCACTGGAGCTCAGTTCATAGCTGAAGTCAACCCAGCTCTGGTTGCCTGTTTTTGGTCTCAGCTCTCCGGGGCTCAGTCCTCTAAGGTGATGCCTGAGGTTCATGTACTTGGGCTTTTGCTCTCTTCCAGTGCTTTCTGTCTCTGCACCAGTACTAAGTCAGTTTGGAAAAAGACTTGGAAAACTTTTCTGCAGGATTTTCCAAACTGAGAATAGGAATGCAAGAAATTTCTAGAGTTCAAGAATACTGTTAGGAGTTTCACCGCAAGTGAGTAAGCTGCACCTGCAGGCTTCTGGCTCTTACTTTGGCTTCAGAGAGCCCCTGAGAGACTGGCCTATCCCCACACATCTTGGCAAGATGCAAACTAGGGTAGAGAGCCAACATGCACTGTCCTAGCCCACTGATGACTTTGGGATTCCAGTTCTTTAATATCACCTTTGTTCTGTCCATGGCATTTCTAAGTTGTCCCCTTCAGGGGCAAATGTAAGAAGAAATGGGAATCAAATATTTTATGACCAAAAATAATGGATTTTTATAGTCATTAGAGCCATTCACAAATATTCTGGATATTTTTATGTGCAAATATTGGGGTGGGACTTGATTGGCCTCTTTAGTGTTTGAGCTTTGAGACCATGAGTGAAGTGGCCGTCATGACTTGTGAGCAGAACATCACATGTCACTTCCAGAAAGCTGCATTAAGAGCCAGTGCATGACTGTTGTGTCCCCTTCCCTGCCTCTGTGGTTATGGAAGCATCTACCAAGGTGAAGCTACTGTTATCCTAGGCCCTTCAGTGCCTCGGGTGCAGGAACCCACCCTGTGCCATCTCATGGTGAACATGCAATGTGAGAGAGAAGCAAACAGCATTTCGTATGATTCTTTTTATATGAAAACTCCAGAATAGGCAAATCTGTAGAGACCTAAAGTAGACTAGAAGTTGAATAAGGCTGGGATGGATGGAAAATGGGAAGTGACTACTAAAAGCTATGAGTTCTCTTTTAGGGTGATGAAAATGTTCTAAAATTGATTATGGCGATGATTTCCAAACTCTGTGACTATACTAAAAGCCATTAAATTGTACATTTTCAATGGGTGAATTGTATGGTATGTGAATTATATTGCAATAAAGGTACTATAAAAACATAAATAAGATTTAATTCTACCACATACTACTACCTTGAGCAAGTCACCTGAAGTTTCTGGGACTATTTACTAATCTGTAAAAAGAAAATTTAGAATGTCAGTTCCACACGGGGTTCTAACTTACCTCTTGCACGTGGGTGCCTTTTGAAAATCTGAAACCTCGTTTTTTATTTTTAAGATGTGCTTCCTTCTTCCATCAATAAGCTGGAAGATGACAAATACGTTAAAACAACTCCTGCAATATTGGTGAGAGATGATGAAATAGGAGACAATTTCCCCAGGAAGTTTTAAGTTTTCACAATTGGTAAAAATTTCCAGGTTACTTGGGAATTTTCATAAAGTTATACCAAAACTACTATTGTTGGTCTTCATTATTACCCTTGGCTTCATCCTCAGCTGCAAAATTGTGCTGATGCTGGTTGGGCCTCACTCAGATTCCATGACATCCCTTAACTGCTGGCCAAGTTGGCAGCTGTCAGCCTTGGCAGGCTTCCTCTTTGCTGGAGGCATTGGAGAATGGAAGCAACCTTTCCCAGATTATAGCATCCTCCCCAGCCCCACCATGATTTTAGTCAATGACTGATCAGCTCAGGGTACAAAGGCCACCCCATGGCCTCAAGGTGGAACTAACTATGTGCACCCCAGAGCTCCCTGTAGGATCAAGCTGAAGCCAAATTCCACTCAGACCTTTCTTGTTGAATTCCTTCCTCTGCCCTATCCTTTTCCCCCACTCCCTTCTGTGAGCACTCCCCCAATGTATCACCTGAACAGAAGTCCCCATCTGCCCAAAACTTAAAGGACCTGGGAAAATTGGACATTTCTTTAATTTCACCTGAGAATTTGTGTACTTTTTCCTGCCCTCCAGCTGACCTGTAAGCTTGTTTCCTCTGGACACTGCATTTACTCTTGTAAGCTGCTTAGATTTCATGTTCACTCACCTTGACATCAAAGGCAGGCTCTATCACAAATAACACAAAGAGTATTTGTTTGTAAGCTCAATCAATCATGAAATCTTATAAGTGAAAGTGATTTGCTTGCACAAGGTGCCAGGCAAATGCCAGGCTTAGCTTTGGTTCTTGATTGGACATTCTTTTTAATCCAAGTGTATGCCTAACTTCAGGAGCCAATTGTACTTCAATACACACACACGCACACATACACATGCATGTACATACACCTGCACACATGCACACAGGACACACGTACACACATGCACACAACTATGCACACACACCCACACACATATCTGTGTGCACGCACACACATCAGAGACAGTCACAGAGCCAGGGGATGTGGACCACTTTATTTTCATGCCACTTGGCTTCCTCCCTGTGTGCTAGATCAGGGAATCAAAAGAGAACCCACCAATTTTCTTAAAACCCTCTTGTTGAAGGGGCTACAGAGGCATAAACTCACCACCTGGTGAGAGTCTCCATGTGGTCAGAGCCTTGTTTTGCCTTCCCTGTGTGGGAACATGAAGCAAGGTGCTGAGGTGGGCAGGTTAGAGGGGACTGCTATCCTCCACTCCCTGGAAGGCCTTCACTCATGAATGGTGGACTGCTCCCTCATTGTGAGTGTGGAGGCTGAGCACATCTTGACTGGACATAACCCCATTCCTCTGGACCTTTTCCAGGAACCTGCGGAATTTTCCACCACTGTGGGACTTGGCATGTGACCTATATCTCCAACAAAGACAAAAGGGCAGAATTCTAGGGTTTGCTCTATTCGCTTTTTTGAGACCAAAGCCCTTGCAACTCTTACTAATGTGTAACCAAAGAGAAGGGATTTCCAAGAAAATATCAAGGGAGTGAAGGATGCTATTTATTTCCCTGTAATTCTTACTTCATCAACCTCAAAACAGGTTCTAATGCCCCAAATCTATGTATATATATTATGTATTGTTGTCATTGTTAGCTGCTGTTGAGTCGATTCTGACTCATAGTAACCCCACCTGTGCAGAGTGGAACTGCTTCATAGGGCTTTCAAGGCTGTGACCGCCCAGGAGCAGATAACCTGCCTGTCTTTCAAAGCTCCTCTGGGTAGGTGTGATGGTTAAGATTGTGCGTCAACTTGGCTGGGCCATGATTATCAGTGTTTTGGCAGTCATGTAATTTTGTGATCACATCCCTGCTGAGATCTAATATGTGATCACTCCCATGATGGGATCTGTTGTGAGCAGCCAATCAGTTGAAAGGGAGTTTCTCTGGGAGTGTGACCTGCATCGAATATAAGCAGACATTTTGGCAAAGCATAGGGGCTTTTTGCTTCTGCTGTATCCTGCAGCTGGCTTCTGTTTGTCTGACCTCCAGTTCTTGGGACTTGAGCTAGCAGCTTACCTGCAGTCTTGCCGGCCAATCTTAGGATTCAATGATCTTCGCAGCTTGTGAGCAAGAGCCCTGCTTTCTGACCTTCTGATCTTGAGTTTGTCAGCCCCTGTGACTACGTGAATCAGGAGAAGCCTTTGCCCTGACCCACGAACTTGGGACATTCCAGCCTTTAGAACCACATGAGCCATTTCCTTGATATAAGTCTCTCTCTCTATATATATTTATATGCTTTACTGGTTTTGCTTCTGTAGAGAATCCAGCCTACAGCAGTGGGTTTGAACTTCCAACTTTTGGGCTGGTAGTTGGGTGCTTAACCATTTGCATTATCCAGGGACCCCCACGTTATGTATATGAGTAAATATATATACACATATGAAGAAAGCATTCTTGTTATTTCTATCTTTCTATTGATAATTTATTAGGAGGTCTTAGTGTTTAAGACAATTCATATGGAGTCAAGTTGGCTGTAGTTCAAATCCAAACACCACCGCTTACAAGTGGTTGAATAAGTTACCTGCTAGTGTGGAGCACATTCCTTTACTTCTCTGCCACAGGTTACCTCACGTGTAAGATTGGTGCCTGTTTCATGAGGCTGTGGGAAGGATTGAAGGAAGTATGTGTGTTAACTTTCCTTTCACAGTGTCTGGCACACAGTAGGCACTCCAAAAACAACCAAGCTCATTGCTGAGAGTTGATTCCAACTTATAGGAACCCTATAGGACAGAGTAGAACTGCCCCATCAGGTTTCCAAGGCCATAAATCTTCACAGAAGCAGACTGCCACATCTTTCTCCCACAGAGAGTGGTTTTGAGCCCTGACTTTACTGTTATCGGTGGAACACCTAACCACTGCACCGCCAGGGCTCCTTTTCAACAAGGTAGTAACTCATATATCACTGTTCTCTACCCATGCCATTTACACACACACCATATGTGATGTGCAGCATTTTTAGAAGCTATCAGTCACCCCTGGGTCTCTACCATTTTCACGCATATCAGCACTGTGGCGAATCCTCCCAATATTTAGTTCCTACATCTCTCGGTCAGAGACTGTCCTCAGGCTGTGGGAAGATAATCCCAAGTTGTGACCTACCAGCCACATAACCCCTCCAAGGGCTTTCCTGGAGCCCACACCCTTGCTCATCCTCCTTTCCTCTCCAACCCCACTCAGGTCATGTCCTAAGGTTTTTTCTGGGAATGTATCCTAACCTATCCCTTTCCAATATTCTTCCTCCAGGATATGCCCCTGGGACCTTCCTAGACAACAGGCATATGCCTGTGGAGGGGGAATCAGTGATTAGGGCCTCACAGAAAGGATGGAATACCTTTCTCCTAATGAGTGCCTAGCCCAGGGCTGAGGTGCTGGCTTGTACAAAAGCTTCTGTCAAGATCATTTCCAGGTGTTTCCCCAAACTGCTGGTAGCCTGGAAGTGCTTTCCTCTCTCTATGTGAACATTTACACAAAGAATTGAACTAAAACTCCAGATATCAAATGTCCTATTATTTTGAAAAAGATAGAAAAATATTTTTAAAAGTAATGATATCTCAGAGGAAAAATAATTTCAAATAATATTCTGAAATGCTGCTATTCAACCACGAAGTGGTTAGGATTGTTTAGGAGACTAATAAAGATCTATTTTGCAGACAGTTCTATTCATTCTAGAATAACATCTTGAACCCTGATGTTCCCTTCCCCAGAATTCACCAGGATGGAGGAGCAGGGTGGTTATACTGTAGGTTAGCTCACTCAGTTCCCTTTACAGCCCCCTTCCACCTCCCCTCCCAGTGCTGTAGAGTTGGAAACCCAGACATCACATTTCCCTGTGTTCCCTGCTGCAGCCCACAGCAACTTGAAACAGCCCCTGTGCAAGTTGGTGCAATTTCGGGCATCTAGACCTTAAGACCTTAATGTCATAGGTACTGAGTGGTAGGTAGCAGCATTTCTGCGGGGATTGTGGGAGGTTTCCTCAGCTGGACCATCTCTGCTGCTTTGTTATTGTCTGTGTAACATCCATACCTATATATCCAGCCTCTCAGAGCTGTGTGAGAATCCCAATACTCTTTACTGAATCCTTTTCTGCTCAAGCTCGCTGGAGTGTACACTGCTGTCTGCAACTGAGAATCTGATTGAGTAAGTGCACAGTGTTCATCCATGGGAATCTAAGCAGATAAAGCATAAACATTTACTGAGCAACTACTGCATGCGCCTTTGTTAACCTACCACTTTTCAGCACGTGATCTGTGCTTCGTACTTTGAATCTATCATTGCATTTGATCCTCCCAACAGCTCTCCAAGGTAGGTGAAGAAACTAATCTCAGAAATATTCTGTAATTTGCCCACAGTTCAACAGGGTTGGGATTTGAACTTGAGTCTCTCAGATTTCATAGTCCATGCATTCTGCCTGTACCACACTGTCAGTCATGATGCCCAATACTTATAGATACAGGACCAAATATATGAAGTGATGTGAAGGAAGAATGCCACGCCCCATTGTAAAAACATGAAAACTGGACCCTAGAAAGGCTAAGTGACTTGCCTAGGGCTAAATAAAGTTCTGATGCCTAAGAGGCCAAGCCAGATCTCAAGCCGTGGTGTTCTGACTCTAGTTCCAGGTTGTTATTTCTCCCTACACCACAATTCCTGGCAAGAAACCTTCGTTAAGTGAAGACGACTTGAAAACTTGCAAACCTTGAGCTGATGTTGACCTTCAGAGTGCTGTGATGGGGATAGAGTCTGGGCTTCAATATGGGATCTTGAGCAAGAAAATAATCCAATCCCTTCCTTCTGTGGGCATATATGAAACAGGGTAACTTGCTCAGTTTTCATTAAAAAATAATCATCATTTCCAATCTCTTTGATATATTTCTAGAAGGTATGCAAGTAGACTGTTTTTCTCAGCACTGTACATATTCTTTTACTATTGACCCTGAGCTAGAGTATAAATTCCATAAGGTTGAGGATGAGGTTGATTGCAACTGGGGAATGATTTTGGCATCCCAGTATAAATCGCAAGAATTTGGGGGTCAGAGATAGCCCGGTTCCCACTGCCCTCCGGAATTAGGCAACATTGCCACTCTCTTTTTCTCATTTTGCATGTCCCTTGCTTTGGGATGAAATATTTGCCCTTGATGTTCAGCCAATCTAATGAGCCTAGATCTGGGGGAACTCTCCCATGTTGGGGTACACATATTAGCAGGCCCAGAGGAGCTAGGAGGGGAGCCCCCCACCTGACCTTCACAGTAGAGTTTGAAGGTAGTACAATTCTCTGAAATAATGCCAGTGAGAACTGCCCATATTCAGGAAGATCATTTTTTTTTTTTTTTTTTTTTTTGGAGCCCTACTCAGAAGGTTCAGTTTGGAGCTAGATTTCCTGAGATCCTTTGGCAAAGAGTACTCCAAGGACCCCAAGGACCCAAATGGCCATGACTTCTCAAAAGTGTGGGCTAGCCTCTGAAACATGTGATGTGGCCCTCAAAGCCTCTCAAAATGGGTTTACTGCTACCTCCCTGGCCCCACTTATAGCACTCTCACAATCGATGCTCCAGGTGCGTTAAATTTCTTCCTTTCCCTTAGACATCCAAGCCCTTTCTTGCCTCTGAACATTTGCACATGCTGTTTCCTCCCCTGGAACCTACCTCTTTCCTGCTACTCATATCTCACCCCTCTCTTAAATCTGGGTTAGGTGGTGTTATGCTCAGGGTTTTGACTCACTCTGTTCTGCTGTTCCTGATTGTCACAGAAGCAGTTGGTGATCCACCCAAGGACAAAAAACCTGAGACACAGACAAAACCCCTGACACTGGGGCTTTGAAACAAGTCAACACCAGCAGCACTGAGTAGCATCATCAGACTTTATAAGCATGACCCTACTTGGGGTATCAAAAATCTGAGAGTGGCTTAGCTGGGTCATGCTGTCTCAAGGCCTCTCAAGAGAATACAGTAAATACGTCGGCTGGGGCTACAGTCATCTGAAGGCTTAACTACTGCGGCTGAAGGATCGGTTTCCAAAGGGACCACTCACATGTCTGTTAGCTGGAGGCCTCAGGTCTTCACAGGCTGAAGCTTATTTCTGTAACACTGCTGATCACATTCATGGGTCTGTCACATTCTCTCAAATGCCTTCCCGAGGAGGAGAAGGGGATGAATCTACTGTGGAGAAGTGTTCAGAATGCTAAGTAGTGGCAGCTCTGATTCTCACTATAGCAGCACTTTTGTGATCTGAGAATTGTAAGCATTTCTCCAACCTGTTTATTTGGAATGTTGGGAAATCATTTTTCAAAGAAAACCACAAATTGCCATTTGTTCTGCTTAAGAGTGCACTAAGGATACTTTTAGACCATAAAAACTATTTTTTTCCATGGATAAACAGGTTTATGATCAAGATTTTCTTGATTTCTAGGAGGTATAAACCACCTGGACTCTTGGTCACCTGGAAATGATAGGATTCTGCTGTGTGCATAAAATGGCCCTGCATTTTCCTTTTGCACCAAAACCTGTCTATGTGTGAATCTGGACTTATCATTGGATTTTAAGAGTGATGACATTAACGTTCTTCCTATTTTGAGAATAGTGTCATGTACAAAGAGTCAAGAACCTTAAACTCTCACCTTGCTCTGCCATACTCTGGCTGAGCAATTTGGATAGGTCACTCCATTGCAGCAGTCATTCAGAAATATTGATTGAGCACTCCCTGTGCCAGACAGTATTTTTGGCTTTGGAAATACCAGACTGATAACAAAATAGAAAAAATGTTTGTGTGTGTGTGTGATAGAGAGAGAGGGAAAGAAAATGACTATCTAGAAATTTTATGTAGAGCAAAATGACAGCTCTTGGATAGCAACTTTGAACAAATTGCCTCTCTGATGACTTGGTGTTTAAGCTAAGATCTGAACAGCACCATGAAGCCTGCTCTGCCAAGGCCAGGGGAAAGGGCAGTCTTTGGTGAGGAAATAAATAGCATTGAGGTCTTTAAGCAGGCATGGACTTGTTGTGTTCAAGGCCACTGAGCTAACACAGGATGGTAGAGTACAGAAGGTAAGATGCGACAGGGAGGGAGCAAGGGCTAGATCAAGGAGGTGAGAGAGTTTGATGAGGTGCTTGGATGATAGTCTAAGCATTATGGGGGTGCCATTGAGGGTCCAAAGTTGGGGGGTAACATGATTAGTGTTAAAAAAAAAAAATCACCTGGCTCTTTGTGGTGAATAATATATACAGGACAAAAGCTGAAGCAGGATACCAGTTAGGAGGCTGTAGAGTTGTCCAGACAGGGCATGCTAAAAGCTTGGGCAAAGGTAGTGAGAATGTAGAAAGTGGAATATTTGGGATATCTAGAATCCAATCACTAGAAAATGACATAATGTTTGGTAGAGGGTTAGTGAAAATGAAGAAAACCCTCAGTGAGATGGATTGACACAATAACTACAACCATGGACTCAAACATACCAATGATCATGAAGATGGTGCAGGACCAGGCAAAGTTTCATTCCATTGTACATAAGGTTCCCATGAGTTGGAGATGACTCACCAGCAAAGAACAGCCACAACAACAACATGTATCTCAAGCAAAGAAGACTAACTGGTGTGAGAGAAGAAGAAAATTCAAGGAGGTTGCATAGATTTTTGGCTCAAGCCAAAATTAATTGAATTGGGATATCATTTGCAGAGATAAAATGAGAAATACTGTAGGTAAATTTTGGGAACAAATATGGAATTCTGCTTGGGCCACTGTAGACAGTTTCCTTGTCACACCCATGAACAGTTAAATGTATAAGTCTAGCTCAGAGCTGCAGGTGTAGGTTTTGGAGTTTTCACATGTAGATGATTTGAAACCACAGGCATTAATGTTGTCGCTTAGAAAGAATATGTAGATAAAGAAGAAAAGGGTGCTCAGGAAAGATGCCTCCAACACTTATTGTTGGAGTAGAGAAGAGAGTAAAGAAAGGAGGTAAGAGGAAAACCAGGAGTAGGAGGTGTTTCAGGAAGAAGGAAGTAGTAATGTGTCAATTGTCCTGAGATTGTGTGCAATAACAAAGAAGTGGCTGTTGAATTTAGAAACTCGGAGGTCTCAATGGCCATGAAAAGAAACAATTTTGAGGAGTGATAGAGTAGGCTGAGAAGAGAATATGAAGCAAGCAAATAACCACAGAGCCTCCTAGAGAAGGTGTGATGGAAGAGAGGAAAGAAACCAGGCCAGGGTTAGGCCAGGATACAGGACAAGGACAAAGTATTCTCTGGAGGATACTGAAACATGTTTATCTTCTAATAAGAATGATCCAGTAGAGATAGAGGTCAATGATTCAAAAGAAAGACCAGGTGATTACATAAGGGAAATTCTTGGGAATGTGAGAACAGGCTGAGGACTCCCAAGACTGGCAGGCAAGTTGATAGCTCAATTCCCAAGAAACAGAGGTCAGGTGAGGAGAGAGCTGCAGGATCCAGAGCAAGCAAAAGCTCTCAAGCCTTGCCAGAAAGTCCACATATATAGGACACAGGCCACTTACCCAAGGAAAATCTCTTTCAACTGACTGGCTGCTCATAGCAGATCTCATCATGAAGGTGATTATATCAGGTCTGATTATGGAAGTGATTACATCATTACATAGCAGCCGAACTACATCACAACTGCCAAACCACTGAGAATCATGGCCCAGCCAAGTTGCCACATGACCTTAACCTTCACAGTACACCCCTGGTCAACTTGGCACCCATACACATGTCCCTAAACCATACACGATTTCTAAATAAAGACAATTACAAAACCATACTTGTTCATAACATGATACAATTAACATATGTAAAACCAAAAACACCCTAGTCCTGTTTATATCTTATATTTTGTAAGTGAAGAAAACAAAAATATCTGATGCACACATACAAGGAAGAAATACTCAATAACAATTACGGTCTTCATTTCTGCACCTGGTCACGTGGTTGTAGGTGGTATTTAGAACTACCTTCTTCCACCACTTGTTCTGCATTCCCTTTACCCTCAGCAGCACCTCAACTGGTCATGGTTCTCTGCCTGGTGGGGTGACCCAAACCCTCCTTCCAGAAGGGCCTGGGCCATTAGTAATCATGCAGGAATTGGGTTGCTGTAGTTTTCCATTGACTTTAATCGCAGGGCATGGTAGTACTAAGAGACGTCCTAAGGGTCATCCTGCATTCCAGACATACTCTTCTTTATCTCCATTATGTAATGTTAACCTGATTTCCTCTTGGTAATCAGGATCAATCACACCAGCAAATATGGTAACTCCTTTCTTTGCTGGTTGATCCAGAGGAATGAGAAGCCCAAAGTGCCTGGTAGCATTCTTAAATTCCAGTTCAGTGGAATCAGTGTTGAGTATTTTGGTGGGGACATTCTTCTCTTTGGGACTAAGACCTCTAGACTGCACAGCATAGCATTCCGAGGACAGGAAGCAAAAATTTTGCAAGTGGGTCAGTAGGGGTAATGGTGAGTGGTGCCACTCCCATTTCCATCCCTTGATTGCTATATCCATGATTCCTGTCTATGAGAGAAACAACGTCATATATTGGATGTTGGTTTAGAGTATATACAGCCTCTTGGAGAACATTGCCCCTACCCTACAAGGTATTACGACCTAGGTAGTGCTAAAATTGTGTTTTTAGAAGGCCCTTCCATTGTTCTATCAAGCCAGCTCCTTTAGGATGATGTGGGACACGGTAAGACCAGTAAAATCCATGAACATAGTCCCATTGCCACACTTCATGTGCTGTGAGTGAGCCCCTTGATCTGAGGTGATGCTGTGTGGGATACCATGATGGTGGATAAGGTATTCTGTAAGTCCACAGATGGTAGCTTTGGCAGAAATATTGTATGCAAGGAAGGTAAATCCATATCCAGAGTAAGTGTCTATCCCAGTAAGAACAAAATGCTGCCCTTTTCATGGTGAAACTGGTCCAGTGTAATCACCCTGCCACCAGGTTGCTGGCTGATCCCCTTGAGGAGTGGTGCCATATCAGGGACTCAGTGTTGGTCTCTGCTGCTGGCAGACTGGGAATTCAGCAGTGGCTGTAGCCAAGTTGGCCTTGTTGAGTGGAAGTCCACATTCCTAAGTCTGTGCATAACCTCCATCCCTGCCACCATGGTCACTTCATTCATGAGCTCATTGGGCAATGACAGGAGTGGCTGGGGAAAGAGGATGACTGGCTTCATAGAACATGCCATCATATCCGACTGATTGTTAAAATCCTCCTCTGCCGAGGTCACCGCATGGTAAGCATTCATGTGAGACACAAATATCCTCACTTCATTGACCCATTCAGAGAAGTGTACCCACATACCTCATTCCCATTCCTCCTAGTCTCCAATTTTCCAATCGAGTTCCTTCCAAGTCCCTAACCATGCAGTCAAGTCATTGATCACAGCCCATGAGTCAGTGTATAATCAAATATCTGGCCATTTCTCTTTGCTGATAAAGTGAACTAGTTGAAAAAGAATATTGAACATACCATGGACAACCAAAAGAATGAACAAATCTGTGTTAGAAGTACAGCCAGAATGTTCCTTGGAAGCAAGGATGGTGAGACTATATCTCACGTACTTCAGACATGTTATCAGGAGGGATCAGTTCCTGGAGAGGGATATCATGCTTGGTAAAGTGGAGGATCAGTGAAAAAGAGGAAGACCCTCAACGAGATGGATTGAGATGGTAGCTGCAACATTGGGCTTAAACATTACGAAGATTGTGAGGATGGTGCAGGACCAGGCAGTGTTTTGTTCTGTTGTACCTAGGGTCGCTATGAATCAGAACTGACTAGACAGAACCTAACAACAATAACAATAGTAAAGTGAACAGCCAGGTGCACTGCTTGAAGTTCTGCCCATTGGGTGGATTTCCTTTCACCACTGTTCTTCAGGGAGGCCCTAGCAAGAGGCTGTAGAGCTGCCACTGTCCACTTATGAGTGGTGCCTGCATATTGGACACAACCATTTGTAAACCAGGCATGAGTTTTCTCTTCCTTAGTCAAATGATCATAAGGAGGCCATAGGTGCAGACTGGGAGATGGAAGGTGATGTGACAGGAGTAGAGATCATGAGCATTTGCCCCATTTTCTCATACAACTTACTTGTGCCTTCAGGTCCTGCTTGGGCTCAATCTCGTATATACCACTTCCATTTAATTTGATGGAGTGCTGCTGTGCACATCCAACTTCATGACTCTGTGGGCCAGACGACACCTGGCTCATGATGGGCAGCTCAGGCCACATGATAACTTGCTGGCCCATGGTTAAGAGTTCAGTCTCTGTTAAGGCCCAGTTAAAAGCCAAAAGCTGTTTCTCAAAAGGAGAGTAGTAATCAGCAGAGGATGGCAGGGCTTTGGTCAAAAATTGTAAGGATCTGCACTGTGATTCACCAATAGAGGCCTGCCAAAGACTCCAAACAGCATCTGTACCTGCCCCTGGCACTTCAAGCACCATTGGATCAGCAGGATCAGGTGGCCCAAGTGGCATGTCATCCCGAAACTGTCGCAGAGCTTTCTCTTGTTCTGGCACCCGCTTAAAACTAACAACTTTTCAAGTCGCTTTTAAATAAGCTGGAGTTGTTTGTTGTTGTTAGGTGCCATCTAGTCGGTTCCGACTCATAGCTACCCTATGCACAACAGAACAAAACTCTGCCCGGTCCTGAGCCATCCTTACAATCGTTGTTATGCTTGAGCTTATTGTTGCAGCCACTGTGTCAATCCACCTTGTTGAGGGTCTTCCTCTTTTCTGCTGACCCTATACTCTGCCAAGCATGATGTCCTTCTCCAGGGACTGATCCCTCCTGACAACATGTCCAAAGTATGTAAGATGCAGTCTTGCCATCCTTGCTTCTAAGGAGCATTCTGGTTGTACTTCTTCTAAGACAGATCTGTTTGTTCTTTTGGCAGTTCATGGTATATTCAATATTCTTTGCCAACACCACAATTCAGAGGCTGAAGTAGCAGGCCCAAAAGAGAGTTATGTCACTTCCAAAATCCAAAGAGGCCCAGTAGGCTTTGTGCCTCCTTTTTAATTGTGGGATGGACCAGATTCAATAACTTATGCTTCAGTTTATAAGGAATGTTTTTACAAGTTCCATAGCACTGGACCTCTAGATATTTCACTGACGTGAAAGGTGCCTGAATTTTTGTCTGATTAATTTCCCACCAGCTAGCAAGCAAATATGAAGATCAAAGACCACAGCCTTCAGTTTGGATTACACCTCAACATGAAGAAAACAAAAATCCTCACAACTGGACCAATGAGCAACATCATGATAAACAGAGAAAAGATTGTAGTTGTCAAGGATTTCATTTTACTTGGATCCACAATCAACAGCCATGGAAGCAGCAGTCAAGAAATCAAAAGATGCATTGCATTGGGTAAATCTGCTGCAAAGGACCTCTGCAAAGTGTTGAAGAGCAAAGATGTCACCGTGAAGACTAAGGTGCGCCTGACCCAAGCCATGGTATTTTCAATCACATCATATGCATGTGAAAGCTGGACAATGAATAAGGAACACTGAAGAAGAGTTGAGGCCTTTGAATTGTGGTGTTGGCCAATAATATTGAATATACAGTGGACTGCCAAAGAACGAGCAAATCTGTCTTGGACGAAGTGCGGCCAGAATGCTCCTTAGAGGCAAGGATGGTGCGACTGCGTCTTACATACTTTGCACATGTTGTCAGGAGGGATCAGTCCCTGGAGAAGGACATCATGTTTGGCAGAGTACAGGGTCAGCGGAAAAGAGGAAGACCCTCAATGAGGTGGATTGACACAGTGGCTGCAACAATGAGCTCAAACAGAACAATGATTGTAAGGATGGCGCAGGACCGGGCAGTGTTTCGTTCTGTTGTGCATAGGGTCGCTATGAGTCAGAACCAACTCGATGGCACCTAACAACAACAGCAAGCAAAAGTTTTACCAATAAGTCCGGAGTTATTGACACTTCTCCCTTAGTAGGTCCAACTAGCTTAATGTGAGGGACCAGTGTGACGTCTCGTAGAAAGGAAAGGCTATCAAGGACCCCTAAGATAGGACACTGAAGGTGTATCTCTGGCACAGCCAGATGAAGGCAAATACCTTCTGGTGGTCCTTTGAAGCAGGTATGGAGAAAAAGGCATTAGCCAGATCAATAGCTGCACACCAGGTACCAGGAGATGTATTAATGTGCTCAAGCAATGAAACTACATCTGGAACATTAGATGCAATTGTGGCTGCCACCTGGTTAAGCTTTCAATAATCTACCATCATTCTCCAACCTCCATCTGTGTTTTGCACAGGCCAAATATGCGAGCTGAATGGGGATGTGGTGGGAATCACCACCCCTGCATCCTTCAAGTCCTTGATGATGAAAGTAATCTCTGAAATGCCGTATTACTTTTGCTTTACTATTTTCCTGCGTAAGGGCACTTCTGATGGCTTCCACTTGGCTTTTTGTACCATAATAGCCCTTACCCTACTTGTCAGGGATCCAGCATGAGTGTTCTTCCAGTTGCTGAGCATATCTATTCCAATTATGCATTCTGAAACTGGGGAAATCACTACAGGATGAGTTCAGGGACCTACTGGACCTACTATGAGACGGACATGAGCTAAGACTCCATTAATAACCTGACCTCCATATGTCCCCACCCTGATTGTTGGGCCACAGTGACATTTTGGGTCTCCTGGAATTAGTGTCATTTCAGAGCCAGTATCCAGTAATTCCCCCAAAATCTGATTATTTCCTTTTCCCTGATGAACATTCATTCTTGTAAAAGGCTGTAGATCCCTTGGGGGAAGGCCGGGAGAAAGATCAATAGTATAAATTTTTGGCAGTGTAGTGGAGTCATTCCTCAAGGGGACCTCCCCTCCCCATCATTCAAGGGGTAGTGGGTCTTTAAACTCACTCAAGTCTGGGAATTGGTTGAGGGGCCGTGACCCTCTATTCTAGAGATTCAAGTTAGACTGCTGTTTACTTGACCTAGAATTCTTCTGCTTGTACAGATCAAGTAAATATTTAGTAGATTTCTCATCTATTTCACTCCCGGGGATATCATGACACAGTAGCCAATGCCATTAAGTCCATACAAGTCAGAGTATTCTGATTACTGCTTTGACTTCACTTTCCATTGTGATAATCACACCTACCTTGTCTTTGTCTACTGAGTGCTGCCACTTGGTCTCTACCACTATGGGTTCCCATCAGAGCCATTGTAGTTAGGTGTCTTAATTCAGTTAAGGTTTCCACTGTCAAATCTGACTTACATAAAATAACAATTACAGCAGTCTTCAAGAATGCTGGGGCTTCCTTCACAAATTTTTTTTTCACCTCTGCTCACTCCATGTGTGGGGCTGTGGGTCTAATCTGATAAATCCACTCTGGCATGCCAATTTCCCTAAGCCTTTGGATATCTTCTTCTACAGTATGCCAGGGCAGGGCTGGTACTTCAACTTAATTAAGTGTAGGCCTCTATGTATCATGCTTCAGCAACCCAACCAAATAAACTATTAGATCCTTTCCTAACCTCCCAAACTGAAACACTGAAAGAAGAAACTGTGCTTAGTGGGTCCATGTCTTTAAACTCAGACTGATCCATCTTTATGTTCTTTGTACCATTATCCCACACCTTTAATAATCATTCCCACACATATTACCCAGGTTTCTGTTTGTACATACTAAAAAAGTCAAGCAATTTTTTGGGGAGTGTAGTGTACCTCCTTCTAGGTCACACTTTGTACTTCCCTTTTCAGGACTCATTGGGACTTTAGTCTAGTTATAGGTCTAGAAGCCAAAATGGGTGGTGGGGATGTGTTTTGACAACATTCAGCATTATCTTGCAAGGCATATACATCAGGCAATGTCCCCAGACAATGACTCAGACAAAGACTTCAGAATCTGCTGGGTTAATCACATCAGATGGTGGTGGAAGGGCTAGTGCTTTTACCAAGGAGGGTGGCTTAGCAGACAAAGATGGAATAATCTCTTCAGAGGGAATTAGAGAGATGGTTCTGTTGGTAGCAGTAATTCAATGGAATTTAGGAGCTTTGTCCCCAGCTTCCTGATTATCTGCCCATATGTCCCCATTGCAAGTTTCAGGATCCCATTTCTTTGCAATCAATACCCTCACTTTAACTTCAGACACCACTCGAGGTTGGGAACTCAGTTGGCATTATAGTTCAGCCACTCTTACAATAAGACTCTGGGTTTGGTTTTTGGCATTATCAGCTCCTTTGCTACAAGAAATAAGACTTTCCTTCAAGGCACAAGTGGAAAATTTGAGGTCATTTTTGCTGCACTTGAGCTTTGACTCTGAAGCCCTGAGCTCATCTCTTTCTTTCACCACTTTGTCTAGCAAAAGTAGGATCAACCAACCAGCTTCCTTATACTTCTCATTATGACAAAACTGTAGAAAGGTAACAAACATGCAATCATGCAGAGCCTCACCTCTCACAAATAACCTGATCTGTTGGTGGCAATATTGTGTATATTTCTATTGCCATCTCATTCCATGGGTTAGCAGTATCCTCTTTACTACTGGAAGCAGAGTCATCAACATCTTTTAAACTAACCAGACCTGAGAACAAATTTAGAAAACTCATCCTCACAATTTTGTTTCTCTAGAATCACTCCTGGTACCAAATGTCTTATGTGGGTTCTCTAGAGAAGCAAAACCAGTGCAGAGTGTAAATATATATAGACGGAGATTCATACCAAGAAAATCGTTCACTTGGTTGTAGAGGCTGGAAAATCCCAAGTTCATGGGTCAGGCTGCAAGCTGCTCCTGACTCACATAGCTGCAGCAGTTGGCAAACCTGAGATCTGCAGGTCAAACAGCAAGGCTCTGGCTCACAGGCTGGGAAGGCTGACAATTCCCAAGATCAGCAGGTAAGCAGCTAGCTCAAGTCCCAAGAATCAGGGGTCAGATGAAGAGCCGGCTGCAGGATCCAGAGCAAGTAGAAGCCCTAAGAGCTTTGTCAGAAAAATCCAAATATTTTGGATGTAACTCACACCCCCAAGGAAGCTCCCTTTCAACTGTTTGGCTGCTCATAGCAGATCTCATCATGATTTCATATATCAGATTTCATTATGGAAGTGATTGCTTCATTACATAGCTGTCAAACTACATCATAACTGCCAACCACTGAGAATCATGGCCCAGCCAATTTGACACACAACCTCAACCATCACAGCAAGTTTCATTAGAAAATGGGGAAACATGAATTTGGCAAATTGTTTGGGGTTATTTCCAAAAGCTAAACTACACCTACACTATTATCTGAACATTCCATATAGGGGTGCTTATATTTCCAGAAAATCTGGGAAAGAATGTTCATAGGAGTGTTATTAATAACAGCCCAAGTAGAAACAACCCAAATCAACATACCAAAACCAAACCAAACCCAGTTCCGTCAAGTCCATTCCGACTCATAGCAACTGTATAGGACAGAGTAGAACTGCCCTGCAGAGTTTCCAAGGAGTGCCTGGCGGATTCAAACTGCTGATCTTTTGGTTAGCAGCCATAGCACTTAACCACTACGCCACCAGGGTTTCCGCAAATCAACACAGAAGGCAAAATAAATTGTGGCCTTCATCAAATAAATACTACAGAGCAAAGTAAAGAAAAACAAAACAACCACAGCAACATGGGTAAATCTTAGACATGAAATAGACCAATGATGCCAAATGCCAAAAAGTATATGCTGTGTTCTAGTTCTGTTCATAAGTTTAGAACAGGTAAGTAGATCTGTGTCGAGAGAGGCCAGAGGTTCCTTATGGAGGGGTGGTGTGTGCTGATTTTCTGCTCCAGACATGCATCTGTAACATTCATCAAGTGTGAACTGAAAATCAGTGGACTTTACAGTATATATTTTATGCTTCAATTAACAAAAAATAGAGACTTGACACGTATCAGCTAGCTATGTTGTACAGAACCTGTTTGGATCCTGTTTTGAATAAAATACCCACATAAAGGCTTTCATGAAACAATCAGGAAATGGAACACTGACTTGATATTACATAATACTAAGTCGTTATTAAGGAGCCCTGGTGGTGCAATGGTTATGCATTCAGCTGTGAACCCACCTAGCAGCTCTGTGGCAGAAAGATCTGGCCATCTGCCTCCATAAAATATTATAGCCAGGAAAACCCTATAGGGCAGTTCTACTCTGTCACATGGGGTCACTGGGATTCTAAATTGACTTTATGGCACTCAACAACAGGTAATTATTATGTTTCACGGATGCTCCATAGGTAGTACAAATGGTTTGCACTTGACCACTAATCTAAAGGTTGGCAGCGTCCTGGAAGAAAAGGCCTGCAATCTGTTTGCATTAAGATTGCAGCCAAGGAAACCCTATTGAGCTCAGTTATATTCTGGAACTTATGGGATCTCTATGAGTTGGAACCATTTGATGGTAACTAACAACAACAAGGGATATTTCAGTTACCTATGCTTGTTTATGTCCTCATCTTAGAATACATGCTGAAGAATGAAATGATATACTACATGGAATTTGCTTCAAAATACTCTGGGGGGTTAAGGGTGGGGCGTGGGAGGGCATACACAGGGTACAGGCTCAGCATTTCTGTTGACAATTGCAGGAGACGATGACAGGCCATGTTGGGGGGGAAGTCATTACACTATTCTCTTAAATTTTGTTGGGAAAATTCCATAATGAAAAGTTTTTTAAAAATCTACACTTGGAGGAAGACCAGAACGAAAAAATAAAAAACTGAAATTTTTAACTTATTTATTACTGTACTTTAGATGAGCTTTTACAGAACAAACTAGCTTCTCATTAAACAGTTAATACATATATTGTTTTGTGACATTGGTTACCAACCCCACATCATGTCAACACTTTCCCTTCTCCACCATGGGCTCTATATTTCCAGCTTACCTGTTCCCTCCTGCCCTCTAGTCCTTGCCCTGGGCTGCTTTGCCCCTTTAGTCTCCTTTTGTTTTATGGACCTGTCTAATCTTTGGCTGAAGTGTGAACCTCGGGAGTGACTTCATTACTGAGCTAAAAGGGTGTTGGGGGCCTTACTCTTGGGATTGAAAATAAAATTTTATCTTAAAGCAAAGACCATTTTGCTTCCCCATGCTGGGAGGTGTGCAATAGGCTATATGGAACAATGTCACTGCGCCCCAGCTCTGCCCTGCCTGTTTCCCCGTCTCCACCCACGCTGATCACCCCACAGGGCCAGGAGCAGTAAGGGGAGCAAACACCAGGCATGCTTGCCCGCCCGTGCAGGGAGACAGGCCACATGTGTCCTAAGAGGGATTGCCCTCGGATTCTTGTGTATTTACCTTAGCTCATCAAAGTCTCCACCCTGGCTTCCCATGTCCTTGAAAAGGAGGCGGCTGGATATTATTAGCACGCAGCTCTCTGCCTCCCTGCCCTCTCCTGTATCTCTGGGGAAGCAGCCTGGTCCACCGTGCTGCACTCTCTCCAGATGCAGGAGCCAGGCTGCTGGCAGATGTGGCCATATACGGCGCTTCTCACCTGGAGTTCTAATCCAAGATGTTCAGGGAATCACAAGGAGATTCCCAGTGAATGTTAACTTATGAAAGGCTCTGAGAAGAAGACTTACAATGAAACTGAGAGAAACAAAGTAAAAAAGCTTCAAACCCCCCAAACACACACACACAAGTAAGCAGAGAACAGTTATAGGAGGCTCTTTTATTCACTCAGGATCCATGGAAGTGGCTGGCCACCAGGTATGGAAATGTGGGAAGCTGAGGCCTGGATCCAGTTCCAACTGGGAATTGGATTCAAGCTGACCCTCTGCTCGCAGTTAGCGATAACGGTGGGGCTTTGCCCACCTTGCTCATTTTACAGTGTAGTTTGTAACCTTGCAGCCCACACAGGCTGTTTCATCCTCTCTGGAGTCTTAAGCCATATGTCTCTTACTTCCCATATTAGAGAGAAACATACAGTCTATAAATAGTTCAACTTTCCTGAACTTCCTGAGAAGCTTAACACACAGCTGGATAGCACAAATGATTAGTTCTTTGCACCTCAGCTAAACGTACTGGGTAATTGTCCTTTAACAATACATTACCAGGAAATATCACTGTAATAGCTGCGGAAGGGCGTGTGGCCATGGCTATTTTGCACTTCTGTTCTGAGTCCACGCAGTTTCTGAGTCAGTGAACTCCCTCCTTATCAGCCTGCTATCTTCTAAGAGACCCTGCTCCAACCCACCTGCACCCTTGCCTCCTCCTCTGATGTCAACTCACCCAGGCCTGCAAGGTCACCAGCTCATGAATCAAACTACACCAACTTGTGAATCAAACCACATTTCAGGACAAGAAAACGTGCAGAAAGGGAACATGGATTTAAATGTGTAGAATAAATCCTTAGCTGGACTGATCAAGAAAACAGGAGAGTATGTTGATTTCCACTATCAAGAATGACAGAGGGGTGTGGTTGTAGTTCCTTAAAAGGATAATTTAGGGCTATTGTTGCCCTTTATGCCAATAAATTTAACAAATTAAATGATCCAGGAAATGTTCTTGAAGAATAGAAGTGAGGAAAAGTATTTAAAACGAAAAATTACTTGGGATATGGAGTTATCCCAGTCAAAGTTGCAGAGTTCAGAGATAAATCAATCAGCTTCAGGGAAAACGTGAAGAGACCAGAGAGTGACCCTAAGGAGAAAGGAAAAATCTCATTTCTTAAAACTGTGTTTGGTGTTGTTTCCAGAATCAAAAGAGCATAGGCTGTTGACTGTGCTAAATATTTCAGATTTGGGAAAAATTCAAGCTTCAAGTTTCAGTATTGAAGGATTCTACCAGGGCAATATTAAATGAGGCAGAAAGTTTCAAAGGGATTTGGAAGGAATATACTGAGTTACTGCACCAAAAAAAATTGGTCAATGTTCAATCATTTCAGGAGGTAGCATATGATCAAGAACCAATGGTACTGAAGGAAGAAGTCAAGATTCACTGAAGGCATTAGCAAAAAACAAGGCTCTCGGAATAGACAGAATACCAGTAAAGATGTTTCAACAAATGGATGCAGTCCTGGAGGTGCTCACTCGTGTATGCCAAGAAATTTGGAAGACAGCTACCTGGCCAACAGACTGGAAGAGACCCATATTTATGCCCATTCCAAAGGAAGGTGATCTAACAGAATGCGGAAATTATCAAAGAATAACATTAATATCACACACAAGTAAAATTTTGCTGAAGATCATTCAAAAGTGATTTCAGCAGTATCAACTGGGAACTGTCAGAAATTCAAGCCAGATTCAGAAGGGTATGTGGAACGAGGGATGTCATTGCTGATGTCAAATGGATCTTACCTGAAAGCAGAGAATACCAGAAAGATGTTTACCTATGTTTTATCGACTATGTGAAGGCATTCAACTGGGTGGATCATAACAAATTATGGATACCATTTCAATGAATGGAAATTCCAGAACACTTAATTGTGCTCTTGAGGAACCTGTACATAGACCAAGAGTCAGTTGTTCAAACAGAACAAAGGGATACTGCATGGTTTAAAACCAGAAAAGATGTGCATCAGGGTTGTATCCTTTCACCATACTTATTCAATCTGTATGCTAAGCAAATAATCAAAGAAGCTGGGCTATAGGAAGAAGAACGTGACGTCATCAGGATTGGAGGAAGACTCGTTAACAACCTGCAATGTACATATGATACAATGTTGCTTGCTGGAAGCGAAGTGATCTCAAAGTACTTACTGATGAAGATCAAAGACTACAGCCTTCAGTATGGATTATACCGCAACATAAAAGAAAACAAAAATCCTTACAACTGGACCAATAAGCAACATCATGAAAATGGGGAAAAGGCTGAAGTTGTCAAGGATTTCATTTTACTCAGCTCTACAGTCAACATCCATGGAAGTAGCAGTGAAGAAATCAAAGGTCACATTGCACTGGGCAAATCTGCTGTAAAAGACTTCTTTAAAGTGTTAAAAAGCAAAAGTGTTACTTTAAAGACTAAGTTGCTCCTGACCCAAGTCATGATGTTTTCAATCACCTCATATGCATGCTAAAACTGGACAATGAATAAAGAAGACTCAAGAAGAATTGTTGCCTTTGAACTGTGGTGTTGGCAAAGAATATTGCGAGAACAAACAAATCTGTCTTAGAAGAAGTACAGCCAGAGTGCTCCTTAGTAGCAAGAATAGTGAGACTTTGTCTCATGTACTTTGGACTTGTTATCTGGAAGGACCAGTTCCTGGAGAAAGACATGCTTGGTAAATTAGACAGTCAGCAAAAAAGAGGAAGACCCTCAATAAGATGGGTTAACACAGTGGCTGCAACAATGGGCTCAAGCATAATGATGGTCTAATGGCAAAGGACTGGGCAGTTTTGTTTGGTTTTAAGTAGGATCGCCATGAATCAAAACTGACTCGACAGCACCTAAGAACAGCAGCATGTCTTTGGTGAGATCAAATTGGGGAATGATGCTTCTAACCTTTCTGATTCTCATTCATGGAGACTAAAAAGAGCCTGTTTCGATATGTGAAAGTCAGTTTGAAGGGGTGGTGTAGAAGGAGGTAAAGGAAGCTGAGAGCCAAGAGTCATGGTGACAAATGGGTAACAGGTCACACCCTGTCCCTGAAATGTTAAATGCCTTGTGGCCTTAAATATGAGAAATTCTAATAGTATGGCCTTCCACCCTACCCCCCCAAAATTACAAAATATATTTACACCTTTTATGTTATTTATAATTATTGCTCAAACCAGAGACATGTATACAAATATTGGATAGTTTTTACAGTAGTTACTTACAAACTCAAACTTTTGCTTATTCCCTTTTCTCAGTCTGTTTCTATATATTTGGCTCTCAGTGTTTCTGCTATTCCAGAGAATCTTTATTTCAAGCATCATGATCTTCAGATTGCCTTCCTTTTTCCTTTACCCAAAGCCTCCTGAATCTTTGGTGATTGTTTGACCCCTACTTTTGTCCCTATATATATATGTATATATATATATTTTATTGTGTGTAAAGTTAAAGTTCACAGCTCAAGTTAGTTGCTCATACAAAAATTTATACACACATTTTTATGTGAGCCTAGTTGCTCTCCCTATAACATGACACACACCCCTCCTTCCCACCCAAAACTTCCTGTGTCCATCCAACCAGCTCCTGTGCCTTTCTGAATTTCATCTCACCTCCGGACAGGAGCTGCCCATTAATCTCATATATCTGCTTGAACTAAGAAGTGCACTCTTCAGGAGTATCGTTTTACATCTTATAGTCCAGTCTAATCTTGTCTGGAGTGTTGACTACGGGAATGGTTTTAGTTCTAGGTTAACAGAGAATCCCGGGGCCATGTCTTCCAGGGTTCCTCCAGTCTTCAGTCAAACCATTAAGTCTGGTCTGTTTAGTAGAATTTGAGTTCTACACCCTGCTTCTCTCTTGCTCTGTCAGGGAATCTTTATTGTGCTCCCTACCAGGGCAGTTGTTGGTGGTGGCTGGGAACCATGTATGTAGTTCTTCTGATCTCAGGCTGATGGACTCTCTGGTTTATGTTGTCCTTTCTGTCTCTTCCGCTCTTATTTTCCCTGTGTCTTTGGTGTTCTTCATTCTCCTTTGCTCCAGGTGGGTTGGGACCAACTGATGCATCTTAGATGGCCGCTTGCTAGCTTTTAAGATCCCAGATGTCACTCACCAAAGTGGGATGCAGAACATTTTCTTAATAAACTTTGTTATGCCAATTGATCTAGATGCCCTCTGAAACCATGATCCCCAGGCCTCCACTCCTGCTACTGTCTCCCTCAAAGTGTTTGATTGTATTCAGGAAACTTCTTAGCTTTTGGTTTTGTCCAACTGTGCTGACTTCCCCTGTATTGCCTGTTGTCCTTCCCTTCACCTAAGGTAATTCTTGTCTACCATCTAGCTCATGAATACCCTTCTCCCTCCCTCCCCACCCTCGTAACCATCAAAGAATATTTTCTTCTGAGTTTAAACCTTTCCTTGAGTTCTTATAATAGTGGTCTCGTATATTTGTCCTTTTGCGGCTGACTAATTTCACTCAGCCTTCCAGATTCATCCACGTTATGTTTCACAGATTCGTTGTTGTTCTTTATCATTGCTTACTATTACATTGTGTGAATATACCATAATTTGTTTATCCATGCATCTGTTGTGGGGCACCTAGGTTGTTTCCATTTTTTTGCTATTGTGAACAGTGCTGCAATGAACATAAATGTGCATATATTTATTTGTGTGAGGGCTCTTATTTCTCTAGGATATATTCCAAAGAGTAGGATTGCTGGATCATATGGTAGTTCTGTTTCTAGCTTTTTAAGGAAGTGCCAAATTGATTTCCAAAGTCGTTGTACCATTTTACATTCCCACCAGCAGTGTATAAGTGTTCCAATCTCTCCACAACCTCTCCAACATTTATTATTTTGTTTTTTGGGTTAACACCAGCCTTGTTGGGGTGAGATGGTATCTTATCACTGTAGTTTTGATTTGCATTGCTCCAATGGCTAATGATTGTGAGCATTTCCTCATGTATCTGTTACTACCTGAATGCCTTCTTTGGTGAAGTGCCTGTTCATATCCTTCACCCATTTTGAATTGGTTTATTTGTCTTTTTGTTGTTGAGGTTTTGCAGTACCTTGTAGATTTTGTAGATTTTAGAGGTTAGACTCTGATCAGATATGTTGTAGCCAACAATTTTTACCTAGTCTGTAGGTTGTCTTTTTACTCTTTGAGTGAAGTCTTTTGATGAGGATAAGTATTTGATTTTTAGGAGCTCCCAGTTACCTAGTTTCTCTTCCGGTGTTTGTGCATTGTTAGTAATGTTTTATATTCTGTTTATGCCATGTATTAGGGCTCCTTGCATTGTCCCTATTTTGTCTTCTATGATCTTTATCATTTTAGATTTTATATTTAGGTCTTTGATACATTTTGAGTTCATTTTTGTGCATGGTATGAGGTGTGGGTCTTGTTTCATTTTTTTGCAGTTGGATATCCAGTTATGCTCTCACCATTTGTTAGAGAGACTGTCTTTTCTCCATTTAACAGACTTTAGGCCTTTGTCAAATACCAACTGCTCATAGGTGGATAAACTTACATCTGGATTCTCAATTCTGTTCCACTGGTCTATGTATCTGTTGTTGTACCAGTACCAGGCTCTTTTGACTACTGTGGTGGTATAATAGATTTTAAAATCAGGTAGTGTGAGGCCTCCCACTTTGTTCTTCTTCTTCAGTAATGCTTTACTTATCTGGGGCCTTTTCCCCTTCCATATGAAGTTAGTGATTTATTTCTCTATCTCATTAAAAATGCCATTGAAATTTGGATCAGAATTGCATTGTATCTGTAGGTTGCTTTTGGTAGAATAGACATTTTTACAATGTTGAGTTTTCCTGTCCATGAGCAAAGTGTGTTTTTCTACGTATGTAGGTCTCTTTTAGTTTCTTGCAGTAGTGTCTTGTAGTTTTCTTTGTATAGGTCTTTTATGTCTCTGGTAAGATTTATTCCTAAGTGTTTTATCTTCTTGGATACTACTGTACACGGTATTGATTTGGTGATTTCCTCTTCGAAGTTCTCTTTGTTGGTGTAGAGGAATCCAACTGATCTTTGTATTATTTATCTATAGTTCGCTGAACTCTTCTGTTAGTTCCAGTAGTTTTCTTGTGGATTCTTTACAGTTTTCTGTGTATAAGATCATATCATATGCATATGGAGATACTTCTACTTCTTCCTTACCAATTTGGATGTTCTTTGTTTCTTTTTCTAGCCTAATTGCTCTGGTTAGGACCTCCAGCACAATGCTGAATAAGAGTGGTGATAAGGGGCGTCCTTGTCTGGTTCCCATTCTCAAGAGGAATGCTTTCAGACCCTGTCCATTTGGGATGATGTTGGCTGTTGGCTTTGTATAAATACCCTTTATTATGTTGAGGAATTTCCCTTCTATGCCTATTTTGCTGACAGTTTCTATCATGAACGGGTGTTGGACTTTGTCAAATGCCTTTTCTGTATCAATTGATAAGATCATGTGATTCTTGTCTTTTGTTTTATTTATGTGATGGATTAAGTTGATTGTTTTTCTAATTTTAAAGTATCTCTGCATACCTGGTGTGAATCCCACTTGGTCATGGTGAATTATTTTTTTGATATGCTGTTGGATCCTATTGGCTAGAATATTCTTGAGGATTTTTTCATCGCTTGGTCTGTAATTTTCTTTTTTTGTGGTGTCTTTACTTGGTTTTAGTATCAGGGTTATGCTGGCTTCATAGAAAGAGTTTGGGGATATTCCATCCTTTTCTATGCTCTTAAATACCTTCAATAGTGGTGGTGTTAACTCCTCTCTGAAAGTTTGGTAGAATTCTTCAGCGAAGCTGTCAGACCAGGGTTTTTTTGTTGAGAGCTTTTTTTTTAATTACCTTTTGAATCTCTTCTTTTGTTATAGGTTTATTTCATTTTTCTACCTCTGTTAGTGTTAGTTTAGGTAGGTAGTGTGTTTCTAGAAATTTGTCCATTTCCTCTAGGTTTTCAAATTGGTTAGAGTACAATTTTTCATAATATTCTGTTATGATTCTTTTAATTTCAGTTGGGTCTGCTGTGATATCCCCCATCTCGTTTTTTATTTGGGTTATTTGCTTTCTCTCCTGTTTTTCTTTTGTCATTTTGGAAAATGGTTTATCGATTTTGTTGACCTTTTCAAAGAACCAGCTTTTGGACTTGTTAACTCTGTCAATTGTTTTTCTATTCTCTATTTCATTTAATGCTACTCTAATTTTTATTATTTGTTTTTTCTGGTGCCTGAGGGCTTCTTTTGCTGTTCTCTATCTGTTCGAGTTGTAGGATTAATACCTTTATTTTGGCTCTTTCTTCTTTTTGAATGTGTGCATTTATTGCTATAAATTGACCTCTGGGCACTGCTTCTGCAGTGTCCCAAAAGTTCTGGCAGGATATTTTCATTCTTATTGGATTCTGTGAATTTCTTTATTCCATCCTTAATTTCTTCTATAGCCCAGTAGTTTTTGAGCAAAGTCTTGTTCAGTTTCCATGTGTTTGATTTTTTTTTTCCTTGTTTTTTCGTTGTTGATTTCTACTTTTATGGCTTTATGGTCAGAAAAGATTCTTTGTAATATTTTGATGCTTTGGATTCTATTAAGGCTAGCTTTATGGCCTAACATGTGGTCTATTCTGGAGAATGTTCCATGTACACTAGAAAAGAAAGTATACTTGGCTGCTGTTGGGTGGAGTGCTCTGTATATGTCTATGAGACCAAGTTGGTTGATTGTGGCATTTAGATCTTCTGTGTCTTCACTGAGCTTCTTTCTGGACGCTGTGGCCTTCACCGAAAGTGGTGTGTTGAAGTCTCCTACTATCATTCTGGAGCTGTCTATTTCCCCTTTCAGTGCTGTTAGAGTTTGTTTTATGTATTTTGGAGGCCTGTTGTTGGATGTGTAAATATTTATTATGATTATGTCCTCCTGGTGTATTGATCTTTAATCATCATATAGAGTCCTTCCTTATTGTGATGATTAAGATTGTGTGTCAACTTGGTTGGGTCATGATTCTCAGTGTTTTGGCAGTTGTACAATATTGTAATTACTTCCCTGTTGATATTTGATATGTGATCACCCCACGATGAAATCTGCTGAGTGATACTGGTGGGGGTGGGACCTGTGGTGGCTCAGCACCCCCTCAGCCTTCATGTCTCTGCCTTCTGCCACCTACTTCCTTTCTGCTTGCCTTGCATATGTTTTTGGCTTGTTTTGGATTCAGCAGCTGCCTCTTGTCAGACCTCTGGTTCTTGGGACTTGAGCTAGCAGCTTACCTGTCCATCTCGGGATTCATCAATCTTCACGGCCTGCAAGCAAGAGTCCTGTTCCCTGGCCTGGGTTAGCCCGCCCCTGCAGCTACATGCATTAGGAGAAACCTTGCAGTCTTGCCTGGGGACCTGGGGGATTCCTCGACCTTCACAGCCTGTGAGCCCTGCTCTCCGACCTGCTCATCTTGGGTTCACCAGCTTCCGTGGCTCCATGAATTGGAAAGGCCTCTATCCTGATCCAGGGACTTGGGACGTTCCAACCCTTACAATCAGGTGAGGTGTTTCCATGATATAAATCTCTCTCTATATATATTTATACATACGTTTTACTGGTTTTGCTTCTTTAGAGAACCCAGCCTAAGACACTTATCCTTTGTGGTGGATTTAACTTTAAAGTCTATTTTATCAGAGATTAATATTGCCACTCCTGTTTTTATTTTTTATTGTTGTTTGCTAGATATATTTTTTCCATCCTTTGAGTTTTAGTTTGTTTGTGTCTTTAAGTCTGTGTGTCTCTTGTAGGCAACATATAGACAGGCTTTTTTTTTTTTTAATCTGTTGTGACCCTCTCTGTCTCTTTATCGATGCATTTAGTCCATTTACATTCAGCATAGTTATTTACAGGCATGAGTTTAGTCTGTCATTCTGGTGTTTTTTTGTGTGTGTTGTTGACAGTTTCTTTGTTCCACTCAATTTTCTGTGCTGAGTCACTTTTCTTTATGCATTTCCTTTTCATTTTTGTTGATTTTGTATCCTCTGAGTCTATATTTTTCTTGTTTTGTATTTTGATGTGTAGGATTGTTAGTTTCCTTTGTGGTTACCTTAATATTTACCTCTATTTTTCTAAGTTTAAACCAATCTTTTATTTCTTTATGTTGCCTTGATTTCCTCTCCATAAGAAAGATCTATGACTATATTTGTTAGTCCCTCTTTTTTGTTTTGATGTTGTCATCTTTCACATTTTGATGTCCCTGATTCCCTATTTTCAGTGTTTTTGCTTGATCTATTTGTGACTTCCCTATCTGGGTTGATATCTGGTTGTTCAGTCCTGTGTTCTAGTCTTGGGTTGTTATCTGATGTTAATGATTTTCTAACTGAAGGACTCCCCTTAGTATTTCTTGTAATTTTGGTTTGGTTTTTGCAAATTCTCTAAACTTCTGTTTATCTGGAAATGCCCTAATTTTGCCATCATATTTGAAAGACTGTTTTGCTGGATATGTAATTCTAGGCTGGCAATTTTTTTTCCTTCAAAGCTTTATATTTGTCATCATTGCCTTCTTCCCTGCATGGCTTCTGCTGAGTAGTCCGAGCTTAGTCTTATTGACTCTCCTTTGTAGATGACTTTTTGTTTATTCCTAGCCACTCTTAAAATCCTCTTTATCTTTGGTTTTGGTAAGTCTGATTATAATATGTCATGGTGACTTTCTTTTAGGATCTACCTTGTGTGGGGTTCGATGAGCTTATTGGATAGATATCTTGTCACCTTTCATGGTGTCAGGGAAGCTTTCTACCAGCAAATCTTCAACAATTCTCTCTGTGGTTTCTGTTATCCTCCCCTGTTCTGGTGCTCCAATCATTTAAAGGTTACTTGATATCCTCGCCTGTTCTGGTCCTCCAATCACTTATAGGTTATTTCTCTTGATAGGGTCATACATAAGTCTTAGTGTTTCTTCATTATTTTTTTTAATTATTTAATCTGATTTTTTCCTCAAATAAGTTGGCGTTAAGTGCTTTATCTTCAGCCTCACTAATTCTGACTTCCATTGCCTCAGTTCTGCTCCTCTGACTTTCTATTGAGTTGTCTAATTCTGAAATTTTATTGTTAATATTTTAGATTTCTGTTTGCTGTCTCTCTATGAATTCTTTCAACCCATGAAATTTGTCATTATGCTCTTGTATAACCTTCTTAAATTCCTCTATTGCTTTGTCTCTGCATTCCTTGGCTTGTTCTGCATTTTGTCTGAGCTCCTTCCTGATCTCTTAAAGAACTCTCTATATTAATCTTTTGAGTTATTCCTCTGGTAATTCCAAGAAGTTATCTTCCTCCAGAAGGTTTCTTGATTCTTTGTTTTGGGTACTTGCTGAAGCTATCATGGTCTGCCTGTTTATGTGATTTGATATTGACTGTTGTCTCCAAGCCATTAATAAGGTACTGTATTTATTTGTTTTGTGTTTGTTTACTGTGTTCTAGCTTCTTGTTTTGTTTTGTTTTAATACACCCAAATAGGCTGGTCATGTGAGCTAATTTGATTACTGGTGCCTTTGAAGCTCTCATGTCCTGTCACTGGGTGGCTACAGCTGTTACTAGGTATATATGCCCAGTAGTCTGTTTACTTTTCTAGTATGGATTCAGCTCTGGTGTCTAGGTAGTCGGTCACCAAGTGTGCTGTGCAGGCTCTCACCTACAGTCCTATACGAGCAAGGGTTATTGGAGTAGATCTGGCTGCAGCAGGGGGGCTGAAGGCTGCCCCTCAGTGTCTGGAGGGAAAGAGTTTCCCAGTTGCCTACAGTGTATATGTTGGTGAGTTTTGCAGCCAGACTATGGGCACCCAATGCTGTTAGCTGTAAGGATTGGGAAGCACCACTTAACCTTGGACCCCTGTTGCAGGTGGCTAGGTGGCATGGGTGGAGCCACCAGTCCTCAGGCCCCTGATGTGGGTAGGTGAGGACCCTCCTTAATGGGCAGAGCAGTGTCAAATATTATGAACTCACCACTTCACCATAAGGCTGATACAGCTGAGAATAGACTTCAGGTATATTCCTTGTTGTATTGTGCTAATGAAGGCCTACGCTGTTGAAATGGATCCACACAGGTCTATGCAGGGGTGAAAGGCAGTCAAAGTCCATGAACCCTGTATGCCTGTACCTAGACATAGATGTTGTGCCTGCCCTGAGTTCCCAGCTTAGGGGAGCTGGCAGATTATTTTTTCCTGTTTGTTAATTTGTTCCCTTTCCAAAGCTGGGAGAATGGCTGAAGGCAAGCAATGGGTCCTCCTTCTGGTCCAGGGGACACAGCCTGGGGACCCGGTGCAGAGTGGGGAGGGGACAGGTAAATGGGAGAGAGGTTCTTCCCAAAGGAGGTGTTTTTTGATCTGTGTGGTAGGGCAGACACATGTACTTATCTTTCCTGACTGAACACTGCTTCTTGCAGGTTCTGGAGGGTTGAGTAGATTCACTGAGGCTCAGTCTCTCCCGATGTGGAAAGCACCTCCCGAGAACCACTACTTGCCTCACCGTGCACACCAGTCAATCCAGTTTGCAGGGTGGCAGTTCCCACCGTGTTAAGTCTGGCAACTCCTAACTGCTTCTGAGCTCTTTCCCCCTCCCCCACCACTCAGTCAGATTCCTCAGCTTTGCCTTTGATATTCAGGGCTCCTAGATTCACTTGTTTTTTGGGGTCTTTGTTGTAAAAGGGGCCACAGGAAGCATCTGACTACTCCACCATCTTCGCCCTGCCTCTGTCCCCATATTCTTGACAACCTATGTCAAATAAACGATGCTGGCTCTGGTAGATGGCATATAGTTTGGTAGTATGTACAAGTGATTTTTTTAATTCCATTTCATAGACTGTCTATGGTAATACAACATGGGTAACTTAATTTGTAAAGGCCCCACAATAGGTCACGCATTTTCTTTTGGCCTGATCCCATATTATAAGAATTTCTGGGAAATGAAGTTTTTTTCACCTGCTTCATACACATTCAATTTCCAAATCTGGGATTTAGTTTTTGCTCCTCTAGTTATTTTGCTTAAGGAGCCTAGCCTTGGTTGTGTAGTGGTTAAGCCCTGGCCTGCTAACCCAAAGGCCACTAGCAGCTCTGTGGGAAAAAGACATGTTGATCTGTTCTAGTAACGATTACAGCCTAGAAAACCATATTGGACAGTTCTACTCTGTCCTACTGGGTCTCTATGAATCAGAATCAACTAGATGGCACACAACAGCAACAATTACTTTAATTGGATTTGATATTCCCAAGCTCTGTCCTAAGGCTGTGTCCTCTCTGTTGCTTTGGAGAATTTTTTTTTTTTCCACAAGAAAAGCTATGATTATAAGGATGAATTAGTGTGGGGGGCAGTCACTAGCATGGAGAAAGAGTAAGTCCTTGCCTGTTTTTTAGATGAACCCCTAAATCCCTAAGAAAAGGAATCATGTAATTTATCATTCCAACTAAATCATCTAGAAAATTATATTTTGAAGCGATTTCAAACATACAGAAAAGTTGCAAGTGCTGTGAATAACTTTTCCCCTGAAACAATTCGAGAGTAAATTACCAACATACTACCCAATCGTTCCTGAATATGTTAGTGTGTACTTCCTTCAAACAAGGGCATTCTTCTACATAACCACAATAGAACCATCAAAGTCAGGAAATTAACAATGATATATTACACCATCTACTCCTCAAACTCCATTCAGGTTTCACCAGTTGTCACAGGGGTGTGTTTTGTAGCAAAAGGCTCCAGTTCAGATAACATGTTGTCCTTAGACATTATATGTCTTTAATTACTGACAATCTAGAAGAGAAGCGTTCCTTGGTCTCCATTTGACTGTCACGACAGTTTTGAAGAGAATAGGCTATGGGATGTTCCTCAATTTGTATTTGTCTAATTTTCTCTTGTAAGTAGATGCAGGACGTGCTTCCTTGGCAGGAGTATCACATGAGCGATTCTGTGCTTTTCTCATTGCACCCTCCCAGATGGCACATGATGCTGACTTGTCCCATTACTGGTAATGATAACTTTGGTTACCCAGTTGAGATGGCGACTGTCAGGCTTCTCCCCTGTAAAGTTACTTTTTCTCCCTTTGTAAAAAATATGTATATTGAGGGGAGGTACTTTTTGACTATGTAAATATTTTGTATCTCATCAAACTTTCATCAGGCTTGCTTGGTCCCACCATATGGCTTTTAAGCTGAATTGCACAGATGCTAAGGGGAAAAGGATAGAGAAAAGAAAAGGAAGGGCCAAACCAGGATGATTTGGAGAATGGCAAACGCTCAAAGGCACAGACTGAGGCTCTTGGGCAAATAGACATGGTTGCCATGGCAGCAGCCTCTCACAGGGCTCCTGATAATCCTCGCCTCACCATATTTTCTATCCCACGCATGTGGGCTTCACCTGGGACTTGCTTCTAGTTAATAGAATATGCACAAGTGGTGGAATGTCACTTTTGAGTACAAGTTGTAAAAAGACTGTGCTTTCCGTTTTGTGTTCTCTCTCAGGTTGCTTACCCTGGGGAAACCAGCGCCCAAGACTTAAGGCAGCTCTTCGGGGAAGCCCGTGTAGCAAGAAAGCAAGTCTGCCAACAACCAGGTGAGTGAGTTTCACCATCACCACCCTGCTGCTCTGGCTGATAGCTTAACTGAAGCCTCAGGAGACCCTTGAGCCATAGGCATTTATCTAAGCCACAGCTGGATTCCTAACTCACAGAGGTCATAAATGTCTATAGTTTTAATCAGCTATGTTTGGGGATAGTTTGTTAGGCAGCAATAGACAACTGGTACAGTTATTCTGTCCAGAAGGCATTTCCAGGCCTCATGTAAAGAAGCTGTGGTCAGGGTCATCCATACCTACTGCATCTCCACTAGATCCCATCCTAAACACCCTGCACAAGGCCTTGGGGTCTTACAAGTCATACGTCAACAGGCAGCTTGTTTGACTTCTTAGCCTATTTAATCACCTGTGAAATGGGAGAAATAACTTCTAGTCCACAGAGCTCCGGTGAGGAAGCACAGTAAACCTTCCCTCCTGACCCCGTGTCAAACTCGCTAAGTATGTGCCCAAAGAACAAATTTGTTTCTGATCAAGATGGGCCACAGTGCAAAGTGGAATCACAAGCATGTTGTGAAAGATGCAGTCCTATATTCTGCCCCTGTGGTTGGCTTGAGGAACAGCTAGAGAGAAGACACAGAGTCCACTTTTGACCTAAAAGTCAGAAGACCTGCTTCACAGAGGCCTCTCTGCCGCCAATGAGCTGTGTAACTGTGGGCAAGTCTGCCTCTGGGACATGGTTTCTCAACTTCAAAGCAGGCAGCACTTAGTGGACAAGGTGACCTGGAGGGTCCTGCCATCCTGAGGGCTCCTGGTAGTTCCATGAGAACCCCTCCTAGCTAACATGCTGAGACATGGTGGTTCTGACACATACAGGAGAGGAGAAATGTCAAACCTGTGAGGTATGGACATTTTGCTACTGTGAGTGGCCAGTGTGAACCAGCCCTGGCCTGGGAGCTGGACTTCAACAGTGTTTTAGTTATCTAGTGCTGCTATAACAGAAATACCACAAGTGGATGGCTTCAACAAACAGAAATTTATTCTCTCACAGTTTAGGAGGCTAGAAGTCCGAATTCAGGGTGCCAGCTCCAGGAGATGGCTTTCTCTCTCAGTTGGCTCTGGAGGAAGGTCCTTGCCATCAGTCTTCACCTGGTCTTGGAGCTTCTCAGTGCGGGGAGCTCAGACCCAAAGGAAGTACTCTGCTCCTGGTTACTCTGCTTGGTGGTAACAAGATTCCCCTCCTCTCTGCTCGCTTCTCTCTTTAATATCGCCAAAGAGATTGACTCAAGATACAACCTAATCCTGTAGATTGTGTCCTGCCTCGTTAACATAACTGCCTCTGATCCTACCTCATTAACATCATAGGTAGGATTTACAACACATAGGATAATTACATCAGATTACAGAATGGCGGACAACCACACAATAGCAGGAACCGTGGCCTAGCCAAGTTGACACACGTTTTTGGAGGACGCAATTCACTCCATAACATTCCACTCTTTGGCCTCCAAAACTCGTATCCTTGCCACATGTAAAACACATTCACCCCATCATATCATCCCAAAAGTCTTAAATAAACTCCAAGCGCAAATTCCATCCTGGGGCAAAATTCTACTTCATTTGTGAAACCTAGAAGGCAATTATCTGCTTCCAAAGTACAATGGTAAAACAGGCACAAGGTAGACATTTCCAGTACAAATGGGAGAAATTGGAGAGAAAGAGGGGATAACAGGTACCAAGAAAGTCCAAAACCCAGCAGAACACATGACATTAGCTCTCAAGTATTGAAAATAACCCTGTGTTCTCTGAGAACATCTAGACAAATGCCCTGCCCTGCAGATTCTGGGTGTTGGCCATACTGTCTGGATTCTGGGTGGCAGCCTCTTGCCCTGTGCTTCAGCTTTGCCTTCCATGACCACTGGGACAGAAACTCTGCTTCCTCAGATTTGGGCAGCCTCATTCTTCTAGTCCATCTGAATGGTGACCTTACTCTAGTAGGTCCCTTTCTTCTGCCCCTTGGGCCTGGCAGCCATGCTGCCTCACCTTTTGGCAGTGGATCTGGGCCCATCCCCCTAGCACTCATGAAAAGCAGTCTCACACTCTGGAACTGAGATGGTAAAGATCTGACTGTCTGAAACCTAGGAAGCTGTGGCCCCACCCTTTGAGATCCAATAGGCTGTGCTTCCACCCTTTGAGACCCCAGAGGTCATGGTCCCACGCTTTGAGACTGAGGCAGCTCTGCTTCCCCTGCTTCTTGTCTTTTCAGCTTCTGTTTCCTGGTTCCTTGGCATCTCGGCCTGAAAGCTCTCAGCTGTCTCACTCCATAGGTTAGCAAGCCCAGCTCCACTGATAAGGGTTTGGAGGCACCCCACTCTGCCAGGAAGCCTCCTGTCTGAAGGCACTCAGCTCTCTCTCTCCATGGGTAGGCCCCCATGCCATCTTGTCCTGTCTCCTGCTTCTGCTGCTGCTGTTTCTCTGCTACTGCCTCTCTCTGTCTGGACCATCTCCTGTGTTACAGCTTTTCTCATTTCCTTCTGAGCCCCCACCATAATTGCCTTTGACATTCATAATTTTACCAACAATCTCTCCAAACTAATTTAGGCTTTTACTGTCAACCTGTTGGCATCTATTAGGCACCTTAAAACCCTTCCAGCCTCTACCCATTCAGTTTCAAAACTGCTTCCACACTTTAGGTACCCATTAGAGCAGCACTCCACTCTTGGTACAAAATTCTGTCTTAGTTATCTAGTGCTACTATAACAGAAATACCACAAGTGGATGGCTTTAACAAACAGAAATTTATTCTCTCACTGCCTGGGAGGCTAGGAATCCAAATTCAGGGTGCCAGCTCCAGGGCCTTGTCATCAATCTTCCCCTGGGTCTAGGAACTTCTTAGTATAGGGACCACAAGTCCAAAGGATGCACTTTGCCGCTGGCACTTCTTGCTTGGTAATAAGTTTCCTCTCCTCTTTGCTCAATTCTCTCTTTTATATCTCAAAAGAGATTGACTCAAGATACAACTTAATCCTATAAATTGTGTCCTGCCTCATTAACATAACTGCCTCTAATCCTGCCTCATTAACTTCACTTAAAAAAAAAATTCCAACTCAGGATTTATAACACATAGGATAATTATATCAGGTCACAAAACGGAGGACAACCACACTATACTGGGAGTCATGGCCTGGCCAAGCTGACACACATTTTCGCTGGACACATTTCAATCGATAACAGATGGATTTCAGGTCAACTCAACCCACAACTGTTGTACATCTACTGAGTTAACACCTCCTGTTAGCGGTGATAGGTTTGAGATATAAGCAGCGAGTTGAAAAGAAATGAGAAACCAACAGGCAGAAAATGGGGTGATCCAGGAGTGAGTGCTCAAGACCCACAATACTGCTAAGAGGAGCCAGATTCTTGAAAGGATATTCATTCATAGGTGGCCATGCTCTAGGGTGCCCACTGCAATCAGAGTAGCAAGGAAGACAGAAAAGTCTGTGAGTTTGGCAACAAAGAGGCCATTCATGACTGCAGTGATCTTGAGGGTAGAAAGTCTGTCTAATGACTGCTTGTGCCACAACATCCAGTCCTCCTGCCTCATCCACCCATTGATTTGAAAGGTATCCATTAAGGCATTTACTATGTGCCAGCACAGGAGATGCAGTGGTGGATAAAAAAGGCAGGAGTAGCAGAGTAGTGTAGCAGAGGAGGCAGACAAATAAGCAGAATGTTACAGGGTAGTAAGTAAGTGGTATAAGAGAGGAAGTGTAGCACAATGTGGAAAGCCTGCTCTGAAAGCAGCACCCACCCTAGGTTTGGGGGTAGAAGTTTAGAAAGAAATTTATGGAGAAATTTATCCTTCAGTTGGAAACAATGCCAGACACGTATTAGTCAGAGCAGGTCACATCAGTTGCTGTAACAAACGAGCTCTAAATCTTAGAGGCTTAGCACACCAGATGTTTTCTTCTCATTTGAAGTCCAATATGGGCACTGCAGCAGTTTAGGTGGAGGGTGTAGCTCTGCTCCACGAGTTATTTAGGGGTCCAAGTTCTTCTTTCCATTTCCACCGAACTTGGCATCCACTAGCCCCTTTCCATTGGGCTGACAGTGATGGAAGACAGGCAGCTTGGGAAATCTCACAGCAAATTATGAGATCAAGTGTGAAAGCAGCTACATCACTTGTACCCATATCCTGTTAGCCAGAGCACAGTCATATGGCCCCACCTAACCACAGGAGGTAGAAAGTCCTCTCTCTGTATATCTTAGAAAAAAAGGAAGCATTTTGGTGAAAACATTGTATTGCATTGTGTGTCACAAAATTCAAAAGCTGTTTGTTGAACTGAAAGTAAAGAACTTCTTTGAAGCTTCATGGGATGCTTCTGAGTTCTATTGTTCTGGGCTATGACGAGAATAATTATCTCCTTATCCATGTCATGCACGATTCCAGCTCAATTCAGACCCAAGTGTCCAGACCATTTCAGGCTGCCCTCACGTGGCCCCTCCATTCTCTGTGTTGGGACAAGCTCTTCTCTGAGGCTTCCTGGCTCAGGCACGTGTCCTTCAGGGTACAGCAAACCAAGATATCCCTGATCTATCCCTGAGGCCAACCTGGGTGCCCTTCTTGAAGAAGCTCAGCTGAGTGGCGACCCTGTTGCAAGCTGCTGAGGCCTTTGTAGAGTGACCTCTTGGAACTGAATGCCAGTAATGTCTGCTGGCCCTGGGCCTAGCTGGGCATATAAGAAGCAGGACAGATAGATCTGTGTGTGCTCCTCCTCAGTTATCATCCAATTGTATCTAGAGTCGGAGCAAGGAGACGGGGGCGTAGCAATTAATCTGGAGCTGAACAGCTCAGCCAATCCCATCCCAGTCCCTGTGCTACCAGGGTCACTTTCATTTCCCTGGTATTTTGATAAGCATATTAATCAGCAGAGGTGAGTGGCATTATTAAAGCAGCTGCCGGTGCCCATGCTCTTACCTCTACCCCACTGCACTCAGCCTTCAACGAATCTTTCCTGAAAAGTGGCACTGAGGAATGGGTGGTTTCTTCCCAGCTCATCAGGTGTAATTACCCCTGTGCTCTGTTCAAACAGCTCAACACACACACAACACATGCACACATACATGTGCGCAGATGCATGCATGCATATGTGCACACGTGTGTGCATGTGCACGCATGCGTGTGAGCACACACACACCTGCACCACACACACACCAAAATACACACACATGTGTGTGCCTGTCAGAGGCTGCATAGATGAGTCAGACTTTCTCACACTGAACAGGGCCAGGAGGGTCAGAGCAGATCCGACAGCAGCTGCTCATTCTCTGTGCTCATTCAGCCACTTTGGTGCCTAGTCATCACCACAAAAAGAAAATATTTAAAATGTCAGTTACCTCTATGCCTCAGGCAGCCATCCTGTGTATGCATAAATTACAAGGTCATTTAAGTTGTAAGGCACTGTATTCCTTCTGGCAAGGAAAGAATGGACCAAGTCCACGAACTCATAAGATCAAAAAAGAGTAATCCTGCAAGAGGAACAAATAGAGGCACTGTTGTGGCCAAACATTAAGCACAGTTGTAAGTCACTGTGGTCATAAGTCCGTATTTGTTTTTTTCTTAGTTGTCTTCAAGTGGGCTCCAACCTTACCTGTAACAGAACTAAATGTTGCCTGGTCGTGTGCCATTTTCATCATCACTGGTATGTTTGAGTCCATTGTTGTGGCCATTGTATATTTTGAATGCCTTCCAACCTGGGGGCTAATCTTCCAGCGCTATACAAAAACAAAAAAAAAACCATTGCTGTCGAGCTGATTCCGACTCGTATGGACCATGTAGGACAGAGCAGAACTGCCCCATAGGGTCTCCAAGGCTATAGTCTTTTTGGATGCAGACTATCACATCTTCCTCTGAGGAGCTGCTGTTGGGTTCAAACCACCAACCATTTGGTTAGCTACTGATTGCCTGATCGCAATCAGATCTCCTTACAGCACTAAATCAGACAATATTCTGTTGTGATCCATAGGGTTTTCCTTTGACAAGTTTTGAAAAGTAGATTGCCAGGTCTTTCTTCATAGTCTGTCTTAGTCTGGAAGCTCTAATGAAACCTGTCCATCATGGGTGACCTTGCTGGTGTTTGAATGAAATACCAGGGGCATAACTTCCAGCATCATAGAAACATACAAGTTACCAGAGTACGAGAAATTGACAGATGGGTGGTAATAATTTTATATATTCAAAAAAAAACAGACCAAACCCAGTGCCATCAAGTCGATTCTGACTCATATTATACTAAACAAATCAAAGGCTGCCGATTTACCCCCCACTCCGCAGTTCATTACAAGAGTTTCTCACTTATGCTTCTGTCATGTAGAAGGCCCGGGAGCAACAAACTTGCTTCAAAGGACCTCTCCCAAGGTTGCTCACAGCCTTGTGGGGCAGGAACATGTGCAAACAGAGGGTTCATCAGTGGGTACTGGGGTGGAACAGAGGAGGTGAGACACAGCTATCATCTACGAGGCTCAGATGTAAGCCATTTAAAGCTCTGTCTCCGTTAAATGAGCAAAAAGGAAGCACTCAGAGCAGAATGTGTGGCCCAGACCAGGAAACACAATCCATTTCCATTAACCATTGAGAGGTAGCTTAGCAAAGAAGGTTGGAGACTTAGCTGGTAAGTCAAAAGCCTTGGCATAATTAGGTGGGGGCTCAATTGACTTGAGTCTGTCTCAGGGCCACAACTGGGAAGAGACTGACCAGACAGTTCATGGTCTAAAGGGCAACAGAGGGTGGACAGTCAGTGCATACTTGTCACCTGTATGAAGAACAGTCCATCAGGAAGGGAGGTGACATTTGTGACACCTTTGTCAGGAAAGGCAGTGTATTTATTGTTCTCACTTGTCTTAAATCCTGCCTCTTTGGCATGGCAATATTTAACAGGAAGTAGGATCCATGGTCCAAAGCTATTGAAATGCTGTTCTCTTTCTCTCCCTCTGCAGAGGGTTCTCTTGAGTCTTCAGCTTCACTACTTACCCATGCTTTTTAGAGAAGAAATCACCAGAGGGTGAGGAAAGAAGTATCAGAGAAGAGCAGAAGGAAAAATCCCTGGAGTTCACACAAGACCAGGAAAGTTGTGTTCCCACCAACCAGACTCTTAATACACAGGACATTGGTAGAGGACTCAGACAGAATTGTCTTAATAGCGGGACAAAATTAGCCATAGATGAAAGGCTGTTCTGACCTCAACTAACAAAGCTTAAAATTTTGACCTTAAAGGATCAAACTCTGTCCAGGTAACTTCACTACATCCCAGAACAAAGCTGGAGAGTATTTAAAATAATACAAGAATCTTCAGCACCAACAAAGTAAAATATGATAGTATCAGTGGAATGGGTATCTCAGTGAAGTTGAAGAACTGTTGGGCTTGGGATACTAGAGGGAGTAAGCTAGTGAGGAATGAAGGGAGTTTGTTTTCTTTTTTAAAATTTTTATTGTGCTTTAAGTGAAAGTTTACAAATCAAGTCAGTCTGTCATACAAAAATTTATATACACCTTGCTATATACTCCTGGAAACCTTGGTGGTGTAGTGGTTAGTTGCTACAGCTGCTAACCAAAGGGTCGGCACTTCGAATCTGCCAGGCGCTTGGAAACTCTATGGGGCAGTTCTACTCTGTCCTATAGGGTCGCTATGAGTCAGAATTAACTTGACGGCAACGGGTTTGGTGTTGGTTTTTTATATACTCCTAATTGCTCTCCCCCCAATGTGACAGCCTGCTCCTTCCCTCTACTCTCTCGTTTTGTGTCCATTCCACCAGCTTCTGACCTCCTCTGCCCACTCATCTCCCCTCCAGAGAGGAGATGCCAACACAGTCTCAAGTGCCTACGTGATCCAAGAAGCTCATTCTTCACCAGCATCTTTTTCTACCCCATTGTCCACTCCAATCCCTGTCTGAAGAGTTGGCTTTGGGAATGGTTCCTGTCTTGGGCTAACAGAAGGGCTGGAGGCCATGACCACAGGGGTCCTTCTAGTCTCAGTCAGACCATTAAGCCTGGTCTTATTACGAGAATTTGGGGTCTGCATCCCACTGCTCTCCTGCTCCCTCAGGGATTCCCTGTTGTGTTTCCTGTCAAGGCAGTCATGGGTTGTAGCCAGGCACCATCTAGTTCTTCTGCTCTCAGGCTGCTGTAGCCTCTATTTTATGTGGCCCTTTCTGACTCTTGGGCTCATAATTACCTTGTGTCCTTGGTGTTCTTCATTCTTCTTTGCTCCAGGTGGGTTGAGACCAATTGATGCATCTTAGATGTGCACTTGTTAGAGTTTAAGACCCCAGATGCCATGCTCCAAAGTGGGATGCAGAATGTTTTCTTAATAGATTTTATTATGCCAATTGACTTAGATGTCCCCTGAAACCATGGTCCCCAAACCCCCACCCCTGCTACACTGGCCTTCGACACATTCAGTTTATTCAGGAAACTTCTTTGCTTTTGGTTTAGTCCAGTTGTGCTGACCTCCCCTGTATTGTGTGTTGTCTTTCCCTTCACCTAAAGTGGTTCTTATCTACTATCTAATTAGTGAATACCCCTCTCCCTCCCTCCCTCCCCTCTCTCGTAATCATCAAAGAATATTTCCTTCCTGTTTAAACTATTTCTGAGTTCTTATAATAATGGTCTTATACAGTATTTGTCCTTTTGCAACTGACTAATTTCACTCAGCATAATGCCTTCCGGATTCCTCCATATTATGAAATGTTTCACAGATTCATCATTGTTCTTTATCAATGTGTAGTATTCCATTGTGTGAATATACCATAATTTATTTATCCATTTATCTGTTAATGGGCACCTTGGTTGCTTCCATCTTTTTGCTGTTGTAAACAGTGCTGCAGTGAACATGGGTATGCATTTGTCTGTTCATATAAAAGCTCTTATTTCTCTAGGATATATTCCAAGGAGTGGGATTGCTAGATCTTATGGTAGTTCTATTTCTACAAAGTGCCAAATTGATTTCCAAAGTGGTCATACCATTTTACATTCCCACCAGCAGTGTAGAAGTATTAAAGTCTCTCCACAACCTCGCCAACATTTATTATTTTGTGTTTTTTGGGTTAATGCAAGCCTTGTTGGAGTGAGACTTCTCTAATGGCTAATGATTGTGAGCTTTTCCATATGTGTCTGTTAGCTACTTGAATGTCTTCTTTAGTGAAGTGTCTGTTCATATCTTTTGCCCATTTCTTAATTGGGTTGTCTTTTCATAGTTGAGTTTTTGCAGTATCGTGTAGATTTTAGAGATCAGGTGCTGATTGGAAATGTCATAGCTACAAACTTTTTCCCAGTCTGTTGGTAATCTTTTAACTCTTTTGGTGAAGTCCTTGGATGAGCATAGATGTTTGATTATGAAGGAAGTTTTTATTTCTCCTGGAATACAGATTTCTGGCTTCCATGGTGGTTGAAGTGACCCACCCAAGCTATCACCCTGAGATAATCTTCAAATCTCAACTCCAAGCCGAAACTGGTCTCCTAACAGTCTCCTTTAAGTCAAACAACAGTCTAGCTTAATTTATAAAGAACGTTAACCTTGGGCCTTATGCTCTTTTGAAGAATTATCTATGTGCAGTCAGTTTTGAGAAACAGAAATTCCAAAGTCAGACTAAAAGTCTTTTTTTACGGTAAAATATCATTATGTAAACAGTGTTCTGGCCCTTTTCCATGGCAATGTATAAATTACTAGTGATAGGATGGAATAGAAAAATCTGTCTTCTTTGGAATGTGTTTGACTCTCTAGTCAGAAGTGTTGCCCAATTTACAAATCATATATTAAATAAACTTCAAATTAATTTATACTATTGGCTTCATATTATTTTATTTTAACACTAGAAATAAAGGATGCAGTCGTCAGAAAGTGGGATGTTTGAAAACAAGATGGTGGCAGAACTGTAGTTAACGTTAACAAAAACATTTAGGGTAAAACCCTGAGAGGGAATGCAGGATGAGATCAGCAGAGGAGAAGAATTCAAGGAATTGAGAGGCCAGCTTGGGGAAAGAATCATTTATGAGCATACTGGAACTCTCAAGAGTTAAGGCAGATGTATATTAGAGAACATGATGGTGAGCCAGGATATTAAATCATCTAGAACAGTGCTGTCCCTTATGGCAGTCAGTAGCCACACATGGCTATTTCAATTTTAATTATTTAAATTTAAGTTAATTACAATTAAGTAAAGTTAAAAATCACTTAATTAGTTGCAGTAGCCACATTTCAGTGCTCTGTGTGACTGGTGACTTCTGTATTGGACACTGCAGATAATGGAATATTTCCATCATGGAGAAAGTTCTATAGGTCAGCACTGGCCTAGAATGAAGGGAACTCACCATGAGGAGGATAAGGAAAGCAGTAGCAACTGGGGGGGCTTGCTTTGGGAACAGTGCAGCAAAGGACTTAGGCTTAAAAACCAACAGAGCCTTCCCTTTCCTCCTTTCTCTGCCTTTTTGGTGCCTGTAGCAGAATGAAGCTAAGCTGGAGGCCAGGTGTGGTCAATCCATAAATAGCTCTCTTCTTTAATATGGGATTATCCCAGCCTGAACTTTTCATTTATTTTGAGCTTGAGCTGTCTTAGGATGTGCCATTTTTAATGGAATATTTCTTGGGCTTCATATAACTAAGCATTTCAATTGCTCTGCATTTCTAGTGCACTCTTGCACCAGCTTTGATATCCTCCACTGTTTCTGAGGGCATGAACATCAGACACTCCCAGATTTATTGGAATTACTGAGACATTTCCATCCTGCTCTGTGGGTGTAACAATGACATACAGCCTACAGAGTAATACCTCAGGAAAGCTTTTGTTCAAAAGCCTTGTGGAAAGACGGGGCTATTAAGACATTAAATATGTAAAATTAAGCTGAATAATTAAACTCAAGAGTTAATTAGCTTGGATGACAGGAGTTAGGATGGCCTAGAGATGAATTTGGAATTATTTTGCAGAGAAAGGGTAGGCCATTGTTGCTGCTGACACAGGCAATGATCAGGAAGCCTCACTCCTCTGTGTTGAGGTCAGCAGAGTGATAAGGCTTGAAGCCACAGTCCCTCTTAGGGCTCTATGACATCCTTCTCTGTGCATCCATGGACCCCTCCAACGCTGACTTTGTTGCCTAGGCCTTGGCCCAAGGGATGCTTTGAGCTCTTCAAGAAGTAGAAGTTTAAAAAAGGCAACAAAGAGGTTGCCTCACATGTCACTGCTGGCTCCAACTTTAGGTCTGTAAGTGAAATGCCTTGGAGGAATCCAGGCACCAAGAGACTCGTGACATGGGCAGAATCAAAGCCACTGAGGGTTATGAGGAAGCTGGGTATAAGACTGGACATCCAGCCTCTGATGTACAAGTTTGCAAGCCATTTCATGGGCACCAAGACCAGCATCAACTGACTTCACTCTGAGCTAGGGAATTTTGATGTGAATTCTCACTGCCTGGGCCCAGTGTTGCCCTTGGTGCAGAAAGACCAGAAGAGCAGTCAGGATGTAGATCAGTGCAGTAATAGGGTCACAGAGAGGGGGACCAGCAGGCCCTTTCTTTCAGGCAGAGAGAAAGGTAGACAAATTTCAGAAAAAGATGATGGCACAAATAAAAATATACAGTGTGGAAAGGGCCAGAAATTGGACGGGGTTAACTGTGGGTTTTCTATGAGGAAGTGGGATCCCACCGTCCCTTGTATGGCCCTGTGGATCATTTAGGGACATTGATACCCAGAGCCAAGGGCAGAAGCAGCAGCTTCAGAAAGAAAAGACAATGGAGGTTGCTCAAAATGTGATTTACCCTCTTCCCGGGCTGCTGTGCACTCCTTCCTCTTTCATAGATTTGAACGTGGCCTCCACCTCTTCTCTTTCCCATTGTTAGATATTTTTACAGTGCTTATCGCCAGCCCTGGTGGGGTGAGGAAGGAAGAAGGTCCATGTGTTCACATACAGCCACCCAGGGTCATAGAGGATGTCCAACAAACATTTGTATGCAGGATCCCGCACGACTAGGATAGAAGTCCAGGGACCTGGGTAGGGGGCAGGTCAGAAAGTGAGATGCTTCATCTTTATAAGACCATCGGCTACCTGAGGACCAAAGGCTCTGCTCCCTGACTGTAGGAAGGACAAGGAGACCTGATCACCATGATAACCCCAGCTGGGGTCAACAGGCAGCTGCCCAACTCCCTGGGCGCGAGCAAGGATGGAGAAAGGGATACTGGATCACCAGTAGAGTGTGTCTTCCCCTTAGTCCTGCCGGGACCATGCTGACGGTTGGAGTTAGAGGCTGTTCGCAGAGCATGCTTCTCCACAGGGCCTGAGCTGGAGGTTGCCAGAGACCCTGTCCAACTCAGCGCCTCATGCACACGTTTGAGCAGCGGGACTTGATGTCTCCCCCGACGGAGCCTGTGCCTGGGCTGCGCAAGAACCACGAAACAGCCTCCTCTGCTGCCCTCTGCTGCCAACTCTGTCTAACAGCAGTTGCATAGGAGGCTGGTTCAAAAGCAAACTGGAAGATCATTCATTTAAACATTATTTATCCTCAGCATTCTCTGATGCATTTTGTGCCACTTTCTCAGTGTCGGTTACCTGAACGACAATATTTTATGCTGATCCAGGCTCAGTGATGCTTCTAGAAAAGGGGCTTACGGACTAACGAGGGGCAAGACCCAGGCTTCCCTTTGACCTCCCCGTCAGTGTCCAGGGGCGCAGCTCACAGGTGCAGCTTTGGCTAATTGTGCTCGCCTAAGCCTTTGCTGATGTGTCTCTGTTCGTAGCCTGCGCACATGTATGCACTAGGAAGACGTGCCCCACAGTACTGATCTGGATTTATACCTTCTCAGAGGCTGTCTGGGTCCTTCGTCCGCAGACTGGGACCACTGTCTACGATGGGAAGGAATTAAGGTGAGAGCTTAGCAGCCTCTTTGACAGCAGGGAAACAGACAAGTAAGGCTACCTGAGCTCCCTGCCAACTTCAGCTGCGTAAGAGAGGCTTACTCAAATCCCACCAGCACTGAGCTGTAGCACCTGTGTCCAAAGAGTCATAATTCAGCCAATCGTCTGGCTACTTGGGCCAAACACTGAGATGCACTATATCCACAAAGATATGTTGCAGGTCTCTGACATGCCAGGCACCCTTCCAGCTGCCAAGGATAAGACAGTATTCAAACAGACAAAAATCGCAGAGCTTATATTCATTTCTCACCAGCTCTGCAGATGTCTGACACCATGAAAGCACATAGATCTCAGAAACCCGAGGAGCCATGTGGCTCAACTAAAGCCCCAAAGAGAAAATGACACCCCCAAGTCCACAGAGCTGGTCAGTATCTTGTCTAGGAAGTAGCCTTTGCCCTCCTCTCCTGTGTTCTTTCTATGTTGGTTTACATAACCCCTCTCTCTCCCCCATTCCTACCAGGTGGAGAAGATATTTTACAGTTAAAAGAGTGAGGGTAGGACCAGAGTGGATGGGCAAGGGAATAATGAAATTATGTCATTTATATGATGCTGAACCCTCAGAAGCCACTGTAGCTAAGTGCTAAAAGGGTCTGATCAGATTTTCAAAAGACACAAATACTATATAAACAAAAGGGGATCATACTTTCTGTTCTCAATGTGCCATCTTAAACTGTTAGGGGCGAGGTGTTCCAACTGTTTTATCTTGTAGTAGAGAAAGTACAAACCTACTGGATGCCCACCTATTGGGAGTGATGGAGGGACTCAGAATTAATGCCAGGGGCCCACTCATCACATGCCCCCAAGCTTTGATTGTTAACCAAACAAATAATAGGACATAAACACTATTGTTTTTAAGTGTATGTAACTGTTATGATTATTTTTATTCTTAAACACCCAAAATGCTCCTAAATTCTTGGCAACCTCACATGTAACAGAAAAAAGTATTGCCAATCCTGTGCCATCTTCATGATCGTGGGTGTTTGAGGTCATTTGGCAGGACAGTCGATATTCTTCTTCAGCACCACCGTTCGAACACATCAGTTCTTCTTTCTTTTTTATTATCCAAATTTCTCACAAACATGAGATGATAGAAAAGACCGTGGCTTGGGTCAGATGTACTTTAGTCATCAAAGTGTTATCTTTGCTTTTCATAACTTTAAAGAGATCTTTTGCAACAGATTTTCCTAATGCAATACATGGTTTGATTTCTTGACTGTTGTGTCCTTTGACGTTGATTGTTGACCAAAGTAGAATGAAATCATTGACAACTTCAATTTCTTCTCCATTTTTCATGTTATTTATCTGCCCAATTGTGGGAATTTTTGTTTTCCTCACATTCAGTTATAATCCATATTGAAGGCAGTAGTATTTGACCTTCTTCAAATTAGTGTTTTTTTTAATTATTATTCATATTGTTTTCTCTCTTTTGGTAGTTACAAAACATATGTGCTCATCATTTATTGTTTGCTTTCAGATTCATTCTACAACTTTCCCAGGAAACTACAGGATCTCTTGCCAAATGCTTTCCATTTAGACTTGACAAATGGGGAGCTCTGCCAAGAGATCAGAGGTGGGAAGAAGGGAAAAGCTGGGGTGTCTCTTCATTCCCCTTAACATCTGGCTTCTGCTGGAGTCCTTGGCAGTGGCTGCCTCTCCACCGTGACTCCAGCTCCAGCCAGGAGGCCTCACCTCGGCTCCAGCTGCCATTGGGGGACCCTGGCTCCAGGTGCTGACAGCACCACCTGCTGATTTGATGCCTCCAGCTCTAGTAATAAGAGTGTTGCTGCTAATTTCTGGATTGTTTCCTTACCCGCTGGCTCTTCCAACAAGTTTGTAAATAGCTCCCCATATTAAATTCCTTCTGCTGAGCCACCTGGCATGGGCTATTTTCCTAACCAAACTTTAAATGGTAGAACATATGGCTATTGTATAAATTCTTTTGGCAATAAAAAGAGTTTCTCTTCCTTTTTTTGAGTAGTTTAGAAGCACCTGCTGCGCAGACTGTCCTCCCATTGGAGGTCCTCATTGTTCTTTTCAGGGATGATTCACTTTCTAGACTCAGCGTGATGCTTTCTTCCCTGAGATTTAGCTTTTACTCACCAGTTTTGCGACCTTGGGCAAGGCACTAAGGTCTCCGATACTGGTTTTTATTTTCTTCATCATTAAGGTGGGGAAGGTCCTGCCTACCTGTTTCTCTGGGCTGTATGGGGCTTGGATGAAGCTGAAGACTTGTGAAGGTATTCTAACTGTGAAACCATGTGAGGTGGTTTTATGACTCCAGAAGAAAACATGAAAGAAGCCCTCATGCTGAACAAAGCTACACTAACAGGAGAGGGGTGGATCCAATAGTATTCCCAGGACAAGGTGAGGATGGAGAGAGGATGGGAGGGAAAGGGAAAGGCAATGTAACAATCAGAAGGAGCAAGAGGAGTACGGTGAGGATCCCTGTGAGGCAGCCCAGCCACTGGGACTGAGATGGTGCCTTTGACTGAAGTTGTCTTGATTAGGGAGCTGTCCTCCTGAGAGAGAATCATTCCTAGAGAAGGAGAATTGACCCCCTCACCCCCAAGCCAGGGTCTGGACCATGGCATGGCCAAGCGTCAGGAGAGACCCAGGCCCAAGTGAGGCCAGAGAGAGCTTGGTAAGCTCTAAGAGCTGGCAGCCACTGCTAACAGAGGGTAACACCTGAGAATGAGGAAAGGTAGCCTTTGCCACTTCACAGCAGGCTCAGTTTCAAACCTGAAGGGTCCCAGTGTGGTGGGCACGTTCCTGGTGGGAGATCATGAGCCTGGGGATAATTGGTGCACACCAGCCGGTGAGCACAATACCCACCAGAAAGGGCTAGTCCAGAGGATGCTCATGAGCATATGTGACTGTGACCGCCTGGGGACACCCGGAGAGACCTAGGTGCAGGGACAGCAACAGGTAGCTGAGATCCTAGGTGAGGAGGGAGGGGCTGAAAGCCAGGGAAGATGTCACGACTCTCAGCTTACTCCACCTATACATGAGGGTGGGTGAGGAGTGGAGAAATGGCACTGCGACATTGTAAAGTTATAGTGATTCAAGTTAAGAAGGTTCATGAAATGCAGAAAATTAGGAAACATACTCTGCAACAAAGCCTTTTGTGGAAGGAATTTATTAGAAGGTGTTCTCAGAACAAGACAGGTAGTGGGGTGGGGAGGTGAAGTGGGAAGGAAAGGAGACTGATATCAGGTGGAGTCCCATGGAGAGTAACTTTGGAGGGCCTTCTGAATGGAAACTCTGGAGATAGGTCAGGGTCAGTCATACCTAGGAGAATACTGATAAGGAATGAGGGAACTGGAAAATTTATGCCCTATGTGCAATCAAGGATTAGTCTTACCCAAAGGGAGCTATGACCCTTGCCCAGCTCCTGGGCAGTAACCCCTCTGTGTTTGGAATGCCCTGTCTTATAAGAGTGCCTTTGTTTACTTGGGGGCCTTGGGCCATACTACATGGTCTGTGCTAACAATGTGACTTATGGTGGGGACCTTGAGCCATGCGGTATCAGTTGGACCTTTGGAGGAGCTGAAGACTAAGGTCAGGTGATCACACAGGTAATCAGCCATGTCTCTGTGACCAATTCCCAATAAAAACCCTGAGCACCAAGGCTTGTGTGAGCTTCCATGGTTGGCAATACTTCATATGCATTGTCACACATAGTTTCTGAGAGAAGTAAGCACTGTGCACAAACTCCACTTGGAGAGAACAGCTGGAGGCTCCATGCCTCGTCTTCCCAGGTCCTTTCCTGTTGCTAACTTTAATCTGTCCTTTTGCTGTAATAAATGGTAACCATGAGTATAACAGCAGTGTTAAGTCTTCTGAGTTGTTCTATGAACCACTGAACCACGAGTGGTCTTGGGGACTCCTAAGTTGAACCCTCACCCCCATCTATTCTGGGTCAGGGCTCTCCACCACTCCACACAAGCAGACCAAGCACAGAGGGCTCCAGCAGTCAGAGGAAATATCCCCCAGAGAGCATGGTCTGACTGTCAGGAGCAAAAGCAGCCTGGGACAATGTGCACAAAATGGTGATAGGACCAAGGACATGTGGCTCTGTGTTCTGTCATACCTGGAGTCAAGGAGGGGTCTCAACATGGTGCTCTCCTTCCTAAGCCCTGTCCTCCCCAACATCTGGATTTTGACATCAAGAATCACTTTGACATAGCATCTAAGAGAATAAAATACCCAGGAATAAATTTAACCAGGGAAGAGAAAGACTTATACAGTGAAAATTACAAAATACTTTCAAAGGAGATTAAAAAAGGCCTGAATAAATAGAAAGACATTCTGTGTTCATGAACTGGAAGACTTAACATTGTTAAGATATCAGTACTACCCAAAGCAATCTATAAATTCAGTGCAACCCAATCAAAATTCCAGCAGTCTTCTTTACAGAAATGGAAAACTCTATCTTCAATTTTATATGGAATGACAAAAGATCCCAAATAACTAAAACAATTTTAAACTAGAACAAAGTAGGAGGACTCACACTGCCTGACTTCAAAATGTGCTATGCATACCCCAAACAAACATATAATGCAATCCCGACCCAAATTTCAACAGCACTCTTTACTGTAATGGAAAAATTAATCATCAACTTTAAACGGAAAGGAAAGAGGTCCTGAATAGCCAAAGCAATAATAAAGGAAAAGAATAAAGTAGGGGGCCTCGTACTTACCAACCTCAAAACATACTATACAGCTACAGAAATCAAAGCAACTGGTTCTGGTTCAGTGATAGACACATAGACCAGTGGAATAGAATTTAGAACCCATAAATATATTCATCCTTCTCTGGACAACTGATTTTTGACAAAGGGTCAAAGTTTATTCAGTGGGGAGGGAACAGTCTCTTCAACAAATGGTGCAGGCAGAATTGGATAACCACAAGGAACAAAATGAAACTGGACACGTACATCATACCATACACAAAAACTAACTCAAAATGGATCAAGGACTAAATGATAAACTCCAAACCATAAAGTTCTTGGAAGAAAACACAGAGGCAAAGCTATGGGACTTAGTTTTTCCTTAAAGACAGATTATCATACATAGCTACAAGTGCAAGAGCAGCAGAAGACAAATTAGATAAACAGGACCTCAAAAAAATTAAATACTTGTGTTCTCAAAAGACTTTATCAAAAGAATAAAAAGACAACTTACAGACTGGGAAAAAAACTTTGAGAATGACATATCTTCTAAGGGTCTAATTTCTAAAATATATAGAAAATGTCAACAACTCAACAATAAAAAGACAGCCCAATAAAAAATGGGCAAAAGACATGAATAGACACTTCACCAAAGAGGATGTTTGAGTGGCTAACAAACACGTGAAAAGATGTTCGAGATCTTTAGCCATTAGAGATGCAAATCAAAACAAAAATAAAATATAATCTTACTTCTGCTAAAATGGCACTGATGAAAAAAAAAACCCACTGGTGAGGATGTGGAGAGAGGAGATTGAAACTCTTATCCACTGCTGGTGGGACTGTAAAATGGTATAGCCACTATGGAAAATGGTATGGTACTTCCTCAAATATCTAGAAATAGAACTACCTTATGATTCAGCAACCCCACTCCTATGTGTATATCCTAGAGATCTAATAGAAGTGACACAAACAGACATATGCACACCTGTGTTCACTGCAGCACTATTCACAATAGCAAAAAATGGAAACAATCCAAGTGCCCATCAACAATTGAATAAGTACATACATGCAATGGAATACTGTGCAACCATAAAGAATAATAATAAGTCCTGGAAATATAACATGGATGAATCTGGAGGTCATTATGCTAAGTGAAATAAGTCAATCACGTAAGAACAAATACTGCATGATCCCACTTCTATAAAAAGACAAAAACACATATACATACAGAGACCAATGTTTGTTGGTGATTACCAGGGATGGGAGAAGTGAATCACAGCCTCACCCACCCTGATACCAGGAGAACTAGATGGTGCCCAGATAATACCACCAATCACTCTGGTAAGGACCGTGATATATGGATCCTGATAACCTAACTAACTAGCCCGTTGCCTTCCAGTGGTTTCTGACTCATAGTGATCCTATAGAACCAAGTAGTACTGCCTCATAGAGTTTCCAATGAGCAGCTGCTGAATTCGAACTGCTGACCTTTTGTGGTTAGCAGCCAAAAGCTTAATCATTGCACCACCAGGGCTCCTTATAGAAGGGGAGAAAACTGTGGAACAGAACTCAAATTCTTAAAAAGCCCAGACTTACTGGACTAGTTCAAACTAGAGGACTCCCCAAGACTATTGTCCTAGTAAACTCCATAATCCTTAAACTGAAACTACCCCCTGATGGCAACTTTTAGCTAAGTAACAGATTGGCTCATAAAATAGAGAATATTACCAGTGAAAAACACAAAACAAACAAATTAAAAAAAAATGTACTATACAGCTACAATAATCAAAACAGTCTAGTACTGGTATAATAATAGACTAATAGAATGAGAGTTCAAAAATAAACCTATACACCTGTGGTCACCTGATTTTTGACAAGGGTGATAAGACTATTCAATTGGGAAGCAAGAGTCTCTTCAATAAATGGTGCTGGGAAAATTGGATTTCATATGCAGAAGAATAAATCAGATCTATGCCTCACGCCATACACAAAAACCAATTCAAAATGAATCAAGGACATAAAAATGAAGACTGTTTTTGTGTGCCATCGAGTTGATTCTGACTCATAGTGACCCTCTATGACAGGGTAGAATTGTTCCATAGGGTATCCTGGGTTGTAATCTTTATGGAGAAGATCGCCAGGTCTTTTCTCCCTTGGAGACTAAAACCGTAAGACTCTTATAAAAAAATATAGGGACGTGACTCTTGGCCCTAGTTTTTAATGATGGATTATTTAATATAATGAAAGCATGAACAGCAAAAGACAAAATAGATAAATGGGACCTCATAGAAATTAAATACTTTGTTCATCAAAGGACTTTATCAAGAAAGTGAAAAGACAGTCTACGGATTGGGGGAAAAAAATTAGACACTTCTCCAAAGAGGATATTAAAATGGCCAGCAAGCATATAAAAAGATGCTCAATGTCTTTAGCCATAAAAGAGATGCAAGTTAAAACCACAATGAGATATCACTTCACTCCCACTAGAATGGCTAAGATTAAAAAAATGGAAAATAACAAGTGTTAGCAAAGATGTAGGGAAATTGGAACCCTTATCCATTGTTTGTGAGAATGCAAAATGGTGTAACCATTGTGGAAAACACTTTGTTCCTCAAAAAATTAAACATGGAACTACCATACAACCCAGCAATTCCACTCTGAGGTATGTACCCAAGGGATTTTAAAGCAGTGATGCAAACAGACACATGTATACCAATGTTCATTGCAGCACTATTCACAACAGCCAAAAGATGGAAATGAGCTAAATGTCCATCAGTGGATAAATGGATAAATGAAATATGCTAGAGAATACAATGAAATACTAGTCAGCCATAAAGAGAAATGAAATTCTGATACATGCTAGAACATGAATGAACCATGAAAACATAATGCTGAGTGAAATAAGTCAATCACAAAAGGACAAATATTGTATGGCCCCACTTATGTGAAATGACAAGGATAGGCAAAAGTGTAGAGACCATAGTTTATTAGTTACCAGGGCAGGTGGGAGGTGGAGAAGGGAGCCATTGTTGGGAAGCAGTGAGTTTCTCTTTATGGTAATGGGAAATTTGTCATCGATTATGGGTGATGGTTGCACAACATGATTAATGTAATTTATATCATTAAGTTGTACATCTGAAAAATGCTGAATAAGCAAATGTTTTGTTATATATATTTTTATACTAGTTTAAAAAACTGTAACTTAACAAAAAGCAAAACACTTTGGCAAACTAATAGGAAGAAATCAGTAAACTAAGAGCATTGATCGTAATTGCTGGGAATAATCAGCGGTCCAAACCCTCCCACCAGTGGTTAGACACAGACCAGGCTGCTTATGAGAAGCTCATCTCCTATGGCGAGTACGGCTTTAGGGCAGTGCTGCTCAGATCCAGTGAACCTCAGGCTTTAGGACGGCTTGTTAGCATAGAGAGTGCTGGGCCCACTTAAGAGTTTCTGAGTCAGCAGGATGGGACCTGAGCATTGCACACATTGGAGAACCACTACTCTCCATCCAGACATGGTGCAGACCTGGCAGGGCTCATTTTCCTGGTGAGAAAGGTCATGAGTAGGAGGAGCACAAGAAGTCAATAGTTTGCTGTCTGCTGCTTTTTCCAAGTCTTGGAGCCAAGAAGGAGAACAGCTAAGAAAATGGGGGCTGAGTTCTGGCTTAGTGTGGGCTCCCCTAGAAGCAGATCCTGAGACAAGGATTTGCATGCAAGTAGTTTTATTTGAAAGGTAATCCCAGGAAACACAAATGAGGGAGAAATGATGCAGGGGAGGGAAGAGGAAGAGGTTAATGAAGGAGTGCTAATGAGTTGGTACCATTGGGGGCACCCAGGGCTTGATCTGGAAAGGCTGTTTATGTGCGCCATGCTTGGGAATTGTCCCCTTGGACAGTGGGAGCCTAGAGAATTTTGTCATCTTCTCCCCTACCCCACCACACTCCTCGACTGAAAAAAACAGTTGCCATGAAGTCGATTCCAACCCCTGCAGACCCTCCCTACGTGTGTCAGGGTAAAATTGTGCTCCGTAAGGTTTTCGGTGGATGCTTTTTCAGAAGATCGCCAGGCCTTTCTTCCAAGGTGCTTCTGGGTGGACTAGAACCACCAATCTTTTAGTTAGCTGCCAACTCTGTTAACCAATTGCACCACCCAGGGACTCTTTCCCCTTGGCAAAGGATTTGCTTTTACCTCCAACGTCCCATGGTGTTTTCTTACAATTAAGCTCCTAGGAGTGGGGAGGTCCTCAGGCAGAGCAGCTGTGTGCAGGAGCTCGAGGTAGGATGGTAGGATGTAGTCAGTTCACTGGGAACTGTGTTGTGGTTGAAGGTGAACTCAGGTGGGCTGAAGGGACATAGCGTGGGACACCAACAGCTTCTGTTACAGGTTTTACCAAGCAGTGAAGTGACAAAAGTCATGTCCTTGTTTTGCAGTGAAATGCTTGCAGCCCTGAGGCACTTCAGAAGTAGGGCCCCACTCTCACCCAGGTGGTGACTGCCCCATCCTGGTCCAGAGGAAGTTCTATTCTAAAAGCCAGGCCAGCCCTCCCCGGGAAAAGCAAGCCAACCCACTGAAGCCCAAGCTGAACTCACCCAGGAGAAGCGAGTGTCAGTAGAGGGAGGATATCTCTGGGATCCTTACCACTGCAAGATGAATTCACAAAAACTACCACTCACACCTCCTTGTTCCAAACTTATCTCCAAAAATTATAAAGTAACATGCCATTTTTGAAGCCTCTTTAATTTTGAATTTGCCATGGGCTCAAAGTGTTTCATAGCTTTCATTCATTCATTAATTATTTATTCCATGTCTACTATGGCTAGGCACAGGGCTAAATATTGGGAATATGGGGAATATGTTCTAGTAAGAAAGGTAAATAGTAAATAACTCTACAAATAACTAGATAAAATCATTACAGACTGAGATACACAATTTGAAAGAAATAAATCAGGCAATGGGATAAAAAGTTGAGTAACTTGTGGTGAGGTGGGGTGGGGTGAATGGACTGCTTAGAAAAGATTGTCAGTCAAAACCTCTGAGAAGGTAATATTTAAGGTGAAATTTGAGGGATGAGAAGGTGCCAAGTGTAGGGAGAGCAGAAAAAGAGCATTTCATACAGACGGAAAGCAAGTGTGAAGGCCCTTGGATAAGAAAGAAGCAGCCAGCTTGGAACATAACAGAGTCTGAACAGAGTCGGAAACCTGGTGAGACAGGGTAAGCGATATGAAATTAACTTGGAGGGATCAGCAGGCTCTACAAGAAAACAGAAACCACACTGAGAATTTCAAGGAGAGGGAAGTTAACGGGAATTTGTTACACAGGTGATGCAAAAGCTGAGAAGCCAAACAGAAAACAGTGATAAAATCCAGATGTTAGCAGCACCAGGAAGCTGATACCACCCCTAGGCTGGAAGGACAAAGGGAGAATGTTGGGTTGTCAGAGCCCAGGGTCTCTTCCCAGGCCCAGCCAGGCAGAGCTTGGAGCAGGGAGAGAGGAGCTGTCTCCGGCAGGAGCTGAAGTCCTGGATGTGACACGCTGGAGGTAGGTACCAGGTAAAGCAGAGAGATGGGAGACATGCCCTAATTTCTTTCCTCTTCTTCAATCTTCTACCAGGAAGCCGGAGAGCGAAGGAGCCTGTAGAGGTAGTTCCTACAAAGCAGCACAGACCAGGGAGGTTGAGGTGAGTACACATGCCTTATATAGGCCATTCCTGCTCTGTTGTTAGGTGCCATCGAGTCAATACTAGCTCTTAGCAACTCTACGTACAAGAGAATGAAACACTGCCTTGTCTTGCGCCATCCTGACAATTATTGTTATGCTGGAGCCCACTGGTGCAGCTACTGTATCAATTCATTTCCTTGAGCGTCTTCATCTTTTTTGCTGACTGTCTAATTTGCCAGGCATGATGCCCTTCTCCAGGGACTGGTCCCTCCTGATAACAAGTCCAAAGGGTGTGAGACAAAGTCTCACCATCCTTGCTTCTAAGGAGCATTCAGGCTGTACTTCTTCAAAGATTTAATGCCAATCCATTTCAGCTCACTAATGCCTAGGATATAGATGTTTATGTGTTCCATTTCATTTTTGACAACTACCAATTTTCCTAGATTTATACTTCATACATTCCATACTCCTGTATTAATGGATGTTTGCAGCTGTTTCTTCTCACTTTGAGTCGTGCCATATCAACAAATGAAGGTCCCAAAAGCTCGACTATCTGCATCATTAAGGTCAACTGTACTTTGAGGTGGCAACTCTTCCCCGGTCATAGTTTGAGTGCTCTCCAACCTGAGGGGCTCATCTTCTGGCACTATATTAGACAATGTTCCCATGCTATTCATAAGGATTTCACTAGCTCACTTTTTTTCATACATAGACTGCCAGGCCCTTCTTCCTAGTCTGTCTTACTCTGGAAGCTCAGCTGAAACCTGTCCACAATGGGTGACCCTGCTGGTATTTGAAATATAGGTGGTACAGTGTTATGGATTGAATTGTGTCCCACCAAAATGTGTGTCAACTTGGCTAGGCCATGATTCCCAATATTGTGTGATTGACCACCATTTTGTGATCTGATGTGATTTTCCTATAAGTTCTAAAACCTATTACCTCTACAATGTTAATGAAGCAGGACTATAGGTAGTTAATAAGGCAGGCTCGATCTACAGGATTAAGTTGTATCTTGAGTCAATATATTTTGAGATATAAAAGAGAGAAGTGAGTAGAGACAGAGGGACCTCCTACCACCAAGAACACATCCTTTGGACTCAGGGTGCTGCACTGAGAAGCTCCTAGGGCAGGGGAAGATTGATGACAAGGGCCTTCCTCCAGAGACAGAAAGCCTTCCCCTGGAGCTGGCACCCTGAATTCAGACTTCTAGCCTACTTGATGTGAGAGAATAAATTTCTGTTTGTTAAAGCCATCCACTTGTGGTATTTTTGTTATAGCAGCAATAGATAACTAAGACACATAGCTTTCAGCATCACAGCAACACACAAGCCAACACAGTAAGACAAACTGAGAGACAAGTAGGCTTCCTGTTCTCGTGCATCCATTTAGTCCTCGGTGCAATGGCCAGATTAGGGGCTTCATAAATGCCGTGGGTTGTTTGGTGGTAAAATTCTCACTTTCCATGGAGGAAAACCTGGTTTAATTCCTCATCAACTCACCTCATGTACAGCCATCACCCGTCTGTCAGTGGATACTTCCATGTTGCTATGATGGTGAACAGGTTTCAGCAGAGCTTCCAGACTTCTGAAAATCAGCTAGTGAAAACCTTATGGATCACAACAGTCCAATCCACAACCGATCATGGGATGGCACAGGACCAAGCAGCATTTCATTCTGCTTTGCCTGGCATCACCATGAGTCAGGGTCAACTCTATGGCAGCTAACAATAACAACTATTTGCTGTCTTGTGGATTTTTCACAAAATGGAGCAATCGGACCAAACAATGTCTAGAACATTAGTCTTCCCACCTGAAATCATTATAATGTTCTTCATTCCTCGGCCTGCCTACCCTATTGGTTACCTAATTATCCAGAAAGGTGTTATTTTGTACCACTGAAGATTGCATTGTTTTCTGTGTTGTTGTTAGGTGCCGTCAAGTCGGTTCCAACTCTTAGCGACCCTATGCACAACAGAACAAAACATGCCTGGTCCTAAGCCATCCTTATCAATCCACCTCGTTGAGGGTCTTCCTCTTTTCCTCTGACCCTGTACTCTGTCAAGCTTGATGTCCTTCTCCAGGGACTGATCCCTCCTGACAACATGTCTAAAGTATGTAAGATGCAGTCTCTCCATCCTTGCCTCTAAGGAGCATTCTGTTTGTACTTCTTCCAAGACAGATTTGTTTGTCCTTTTGGCGGTCCCTGGTATATTCAATATTCTTCACCAACACCACAATTCAAAGGCATCAATTCTTCTGTCTTCTTTATTCATTGTCCAGCTTTCACATGCATATGATGTGATTGAAAATACCATGGCTTGGGTCAGGCGCACCTTAGTCTTCAGGGTGACGTCTTTGCTCTTTAACACTTTAAAGAGGTCCTTTGCAGCAGATTTTCTTAGCCACTCATAAAGAGAGGGTATTCACATTTCCCGAGCTCTTGTGTGTTAAAATTTGGGATGCACCCCCATTGTGACAGGACAAGTGCAGGCTGGGACCTCCTGAAGTCTGGATCATTAAATTAGACTGAGATTCACGTAGACAGAGCCAGCCCGTGCTGGTATACTGAGCCGATCCAGTGCTGCTCAGCTGTCATGGTGCTTGGACTCAGCACTGAGCACTGTTCTGTCTCTCCCATCCCTTTATATGGGATCCCTTCCATTCTCCAGGGCCTGCACTCTGACCAGCCAGCCAGTACAGGATATGACTTCATTTCCTAAAGTGATCTCTTCTGTGGTTTCACAAAGGTTAATTCATTATTTCTTAGAAAATGTGAAATTGAACAAAAATATTGCTTCCCTTACTAAACAAACTAAGCCAGTCTGTCAGGGGATGTGATGTAACGATTTTCATGGCTGTTCCTGAAGCCCTGAGCACAGGCAATGCAGATCTAGTACTGCCTTTGTGATGTCCCCAAAAACAAACAAACGAACAAAAAAAAACCCATTGCCTTTGAGTTGATATCGACTCATAGTGACTCCCATGTGTTATAGAGCAGAACTGCTCCATAGGATTTTCTTGGCTGTAACCTTTATAAAAGCATACCACTAGGCCTTTCTTCCATGGAGCTGCTGTGTGGGTTTGAACCACCAACTTTTAGGTTAGCAGCTGATTGCAAACCTCTTGTGCCACCAGCTCCCAAATATTCCATACTAGGCTAAAACAGCCTCCTGCCATGTGGACTGAACCCCCAGAGACTGGTCTGTGAGTCTTCAGTTGAGTCAAGTGGCCCATTAGCTTCTAAGGACCAGATGAGAGATCTCAAGCTTTAACATGGAGAGACAAGTGAAGACCAGTCAAAAAACCATACACTCCCCTCCCTTCCTGCTCTCTCATTCCCAGTGTTTCCTGGATCATCTCCCAATGCACTTCTTGTACCCAGATCCTTGTCTCAGGGTCTGTCTGGGAGAGACCATGCTGAGACAAAGAGGAAGAAGTGAGTGAAATCTTCCTTGAGCACCTGAAAGGTGAGCTGAGATCTGAAGGGAAAATGTTGTTGTTGTTGTTAGGTGCCTTCGAGTTGGTTCCGACCCATAGTGACCCTACATACCACAGAATGAAACATTGCCCGGTCCTGCACCATGTTCACTATCATTATTCTGAGCCCATTGTTGCAGCCACTGTGTCAATCCATATCATTGAGGGCCTTCCTCTTTTCCACTGACCCTGTATTTTACCAAGCCTGATGTCCTTCTCCAGGGACTGATCCCTCCTGACAGCATGTCCGAAGTATGTAAGACAGTCTCGCCACCCTTGCTTCTAAGGAACATTCTGGTTGCACCTCTTCCAAGACAGATTTGTTCGTTCTTTTGGAGGTCCATGGTGTAGTCAATATTCTTTGCCAACACCATAATTCTAAGGTGTCAATTCTTCAGTCTTCCTTATTCATACAGCTTTCACGTGTATATGATGCAATTTAAAATATCATGGCTTGGGTCAGGCGCACCTTAGTCTTCAAGGTGACATCTTTGCTTTTCAATACTTTAAAAAGGTCCTTTGCAGCAGATTTGCCCAGTGCATTATGTCTTTTGATTTCTTGACCGCTGCTCCCATGGGTGTTGATTGTGGATCCATTTAAAATGAAATCCTTGACAACTTCAATCTCTTCTCCATTTGTCATGATGTTGCTTATTGGTTCGGTTGTGAGGATTTTTGTTTCTTTATGCTGAGGTGTAATCCATACTGAAGGCTGTGGTCTTTGATCTTCATCAGTAAATGTTTCAAGTCCTCTTCACTTGCAGCAAGCAAGATTGTGTCATCTGCATAATGCAGGTTGTTAATGAGTCTTCCTCCAATCCTCATGCCCCGTTCTTTTTCTTTTTTTAATATTTATTGTGCTTTAAGTGAAAGTTTACAAATCAAGTCAGTCTCTCATACAAAAATTTATATACACCTTGCTATATACTCCCAGTTGCTCTCCCCCTAATGAGAGAGCAGACTCCTTCTTTCCACTATTTTCTCATCCATTTGGCCAGCTTCTGACCCCCTCTGAGCTTTCATCTCTCATCCAGACAGGAGCTGCCCACATAGTCTCATGTGTCTACTTGATCCAAGAAGCTCACTCCTCACCAGTATCATTTTCTATCCCATAGTCCAGTCCAATCTCTGTCTGAAGAGTTGGCTTTGGGAATGTTCCTGTCTTCGGCTAACAGAAGGTCTGAGGACCATGACCTCCAGGGTCCTTCTAGTGTCAGTCAGACCATTAAGTCTGGTCTTTTCACGAGAATTTGAGGTTTGCATCCCACTGCTCTCCTGCTCCATCAGGGATTCTCTGTTGTGTTCCCTGTCAGGACAGTCATCGGTTATAGCCAGGCACCAACTAGTTTTTCTGGTCTCAGGCTGATGTAGTTTCTGGTTTATGTGGCCCTTTCTGTCTCTTGTGCTCATAATTACCTTGTGTCTTTGTTGTTCTCCATTCTCCTTTGCTCCAGGTGGGTTGAGACCAACTGATGATCCTAGATGGCTGTATGCTAGCACTTAAGACCCCAGATGCCACTCTCCAACGAGGGACGCAGAATGTTTTCTTAATAGATTTTATTATGCCAATTGATCTAGATGTCCCCTGAAACCATGGTCTCCAAACCCTGCTACGTTGGCCTTTGAAGCATTCAGTTTATTCTGAAAACCTCTTTGCTTTTGGTTTAGTCCAGTTGTACTGACCTCTCCTGTATTGTGTGCTGTCTTTCCCTTCACCTAAAATGGTTCTTGTTTACTATCTCCACTAAAATATTTCTTGTTTACTCACCACTCTCATAATCATCAAAAATATTTTCTTCTCTGTTTAAACTATTTCTTGAGTTCTTATAATAGTCGTCTTATACAGTATTTGTCCTTTTGCAACTGGCTAATTTCACTCAGCATAATGCCTTCCAGGTTCCTCCAGGTTTCACAGATTCATCACTGTTCTTTATCAATGCGTAGTATTCCATTGTGTGAATATACCATAATTTATTTATCCAGTCATCTGATTATGGGCCCCTTGGTTGCTTCCACCTTTTTGCTATTGTAAACAGTGCTGCAATGAACATGGGTGTGCATATATCTCCTTCAGTAAAGGCTCTTATTTCTCTAGGATATATTCCAAGGAGTGGGATTGCTGGATCTTATGATAGTTCTATTTCTAGCTTTTTAAGCAAGTGCCAAATCGATTTCCAAAGTGGTTGTACCATTTTACATTCCCATCAGTGTATAAGCTTTCCAGTCTCTCCACAACCTCTCCAAAATTTATTATTCTGTGTTTTTTGGATTAACGTCAGCTTTGTTGGAATGAGATGGAATCTCATTGCAGTTTTGATTTACATTTCTCTAATGGCTAATGATCATGAGCACTTCCTCATGTATCTGTTAGCTACCTGAATATCTTCTTCAGTGAAGTGCCTGTTCATATACTTTGCCCATTTTTAATTGGGTTATTTGTCTTCTTGCAGTTGAGTTTTTGCAGTATCATGTAGATTTGAGAGATCAGGCACTGATCAGAAATGTCATAGCTAAAAACTTTTTCCCGGGCGGAGCCAAGATGGCGGACTAGGCAGACACTACCTCGGATCCCTCTTACAACAAAGACACGGAAAAACAAGTGAATCCATCACATACATAACAATCTACGAACCCTGAACAACAAACACAGATTTAGAGACAGAGAATGAACTAATACGGGGAAGCAGCGATAGTTTTCAGAGCCTGGAGCCAGCGTACCAGTCAGGTACGGCACAAGCACAGAGAGCTGCTCCACCCCCCTGAACTAACCCCGGGAGGGGGACCAGCCAGTTCCGCGGGCGGCGTGGGACGCAGCCGGTAGGAGAAGTCCCCGGAGGCAGCCACTGGTATTGGAGCGGGGAGAACAGTGTCCCAGCCGGGACACTCGGTCATGGCACAAGCACGGGGAGCTGCTCCACCCACCTGAACTAACCCTGGGAGGGGGCCCAACCGGTTCGCGGAGGCGGCACGGCGATGCGGCTGGAGGGACGAGAAGTCCCCGGGAGGCAGCAACGGATTTTGGAGTCGAGAGTGCACCGTCCCAGCAGGGGAGCCCTGACGCTGGCCGTGGGGCTGGAAGCAGAGGATCTGACCGTGACTCCAGCAGGCCAGACCCCCCGGGGGCAATCTCCACACAGCCAGCACACATAGGCGACGCGCCCCGCGGGAATCTCAGATATAATAGTCATTCCAAGCAAGACAAGCAACTCTGGCTATATTCTGAGGTACTACTCTCCTATCTCTCTGTTCCCTCCCCCACTCTCGTCGGGGGGGCTTCATTAACATCTGAATAGCCTGAGCCAGAGGGAGAACTCTGAGAGGGATCTGACTGCATTTTTTTTTAGCGGATTTTCTGGAAAAACTAGTTTCCCAGTGATGGCTCGAAGACAACAATCCATATCAAACCACTTAAAGAAGCAGACCATGACAGCTTCTCCAACACCCCAAACAAAAGAATCAAAATCTTTCCAAAATGAAGATACAATCCTGGAATTATCAGATACAGAATATAAAAAACTAATTTACAGAATGCTTCAAGACATCACAAATGAAATTAGGCTAACTGCAGAAAAAGCCAAGGAACACACTGACAAAACTGTTGAAGAACTCAAAAAGATTATTCAAGAACATAGTGGAAAAATTAATAAGTGGCAAGAATCCATAGAGAGACAGCATGTAGAAATCCAAAAGATTAACAATAAAATTACAGAATTAGACAACACAATAGGAAGTCAGAGGAGCAGACTCGAGCAATTAGAATGCAGACTGGGACATCTGGAGGACCAGGGAATCAATACCAACATAGCTGAAAAAAAAATCAGATAAAAGAATTTTAAAAAATGAAGAAACCCTAAGAATCATGTGGGACTCTATCAAGAAGGATAACCTGCGGGTGATTGGAGTCCCAGAACAGGGAGGGGGGACAGAAAACACAGAGAAAACAGTTGAAGAACTCCTGACACAAAAGTTCCCTGACATCATGAAAGATGAAAGGATATCTATCCAAGATGCTCATCGAACCCCATTTAAGATTGATCCAAAAAGAAAAACACCAAGACATATTATCATCAAACTCACCAAAACCAAAGATAAACAGAAAATTTTAAAAGCAGCCGGGGAGAAAAGAAAGGTCTCCTTCAAGGGAGAATCAATAAGAATAAGTTCAGACTACTCAGCAGAAACCATGCAGGCAAGAAGGGAATGGGACGACATATACAGAACACTGAAGGAGAAAAACTGCCAGCCAAGGATCATATATCCAGCAAAACTCTCTCTGAAATATGAAGGTGAAATTAAGATATTTACAGATAAACACAAGTTTAGAGAATTTGCAAAAACCAAACCAAAGCTACAAGAAATACTAAAGGATATTGTTTGGTGGGAGAACCAATAATATCAGATATCAGCACAACACAAGGTCACAAAACAGAACGTCCTGATATCAACTCAAATAGGGAAATCACAAAAACAAACAAATTAAGATTAATTAAAAAAAATAAATAACAGGGAATCATGGAAGTCAATAGGTAAAAGATCACAATAATCAAAAAGAGGGACTAAATACAGGAGGCATTGAACTGCCATATGGAGAGTGATACAAGGCGATATAGAACAATACAAGTTAGATTTTTACTTAGAAAAATAGGGGTAAATAATAAGGTAACCACAAAAAGGTATAACAACTCTATAACTCAAGATAAAAGCCAAGAAAAACGTAACGACTCAACTAACATAAAGTCAAACACTATGAAAATGAGGATCCCACAATTTACTAAGAAAAACGTCTCAGCACAAAAAAGTATGTGGAAAAATGAAATGGCCAACAACACACATAAAAAGGCATCAAAATGACAGCACTAAAAACTTATTTATCTATAATTACGCTAAATGTAAATGGACTAAATGCACCAATAAAGAGACAGAGAGTCACGGACTGGATAAAGAAACACGATCCATCTATATGCTGCCTACAAGAGACACACCTTAGACTTAGAGACACAAACAAACTAAAACTCAAAGGATGGAAAAAAATATATCAAGCAAACAATAAGCAAAAAAGAAGAGGAGTAGCAATATTAATTTCTGACAAAATAGACTTTAGACTTAAATCCACCACAAAGGATAAAGAAGGACACTATATAATGATAAAAGGGACAATTGATCAGGAAGACATAACCATATTAAATATTTATGCACCCAATGACAGGGCTGCAAGATACATAAATCAAATTTTAACAGAATTGAAAAGTGAGATAGATACCTCCACAATTATAGTAGGAGACTTCAACGCACCACTTTCGGAGAAGGACAGGACATCCAGTAAGAAGCTCAATAGAGACACGGAAGACCTAATTACAACAATCAACCAACTTGACCTCATTGACTTATACAGAACTCTCCACCCAACTGCTGCAAAATATACTTTTTTTTCTAGCGCACATGGAACATTCTCTAGAATAGACCACATATTAGGTCATAAAACAAATCTTTGCAGAGTCCAAAACATCGAAATATTACAAAGCATCTTCTCAGACCACAAGGCAATAAAACTAGAGATCAATAACAGAAAAACGAGGGAAAAGAAATCAAATACTTGGAAACTGAACAATACCCTCCTGAAAAAAGACTGGGTTATAGAAGACATCAAGGAGGGAATAAGGAAATCCATAGAAAGCAACGAGAATGAAGATACTTCCTATCAAAACCTCTGGGACACAGCAAAAGCAGTGCTCAGAGGCCAATTTGTATCGATAAATGCACACATACAAAAAGAAGAGCCAAAATCAGAGAACTGTCCCTATAACTTGAACAAATAGAAAGTGAGCAACAAAAGAATCCATCAGGCACCAGAAGAAAACAAATAATAAAAATTAGAGCTGAACTAAATGAATTAGAGAACAGAAAAACAATTGAAAGAATTAACAAAGCCAAAAGCTGGTTCTTTGAAAAAACTAACAAAATTGATAAACCATTGGCTGGACTGACTAAAGAAATACAGGAAAGGAAACAAATAACCTGAATAAGAAACGAGAAGGACCACATCACAACAGAACCAAATGAAATTAAAAGAATCATTTCAGATTATTATGAAAAATTGTACTCTAACAAATTTGCAAACCTAGAAGAAATGGATGAATTCCTGGAAAAACACTACCTACCTAAACTAACACATTCAGAAGTAGAACAACTAAATAGACCCATAACAAAAAAGAGATTGAAACGGTAATCAAAAAACTCCCAACAGAAAAAAGCCCTGGCCTGGATGGCTTCACTGCAGAGTTCTACCAAACTTTCAGAGAAGAGTTAACACCACTACTTCTGAAGGTATTCCAAAGCATAGAAGATGACGGAATACTACCCAACTCATTCTATGAAGCCACCATCTCCCTGATACCAAAACCAGGTAAAGACTTTACAAAAAAAGAAAATTATAGACCTATATCCCTCATGAACATAGATGCAAAAATCCTCAACAAAATTCTAGCCAATAGAATCCAACAACACATCAAAAAAATAATTCACCCTGATCAAGTGGGATTTATACCAGGTATGCAAGGCTGGTTTAATATCAGAAAAACCATTAATGTAATCCATCACATAAATAAAACAAAAGACAAAAACCACATGATCTTATCAATTGATGCAGAAAAGCCATTTGACAAAGTCCAACACCCATTTATGATAAAAACTCTTACCAAAATAGGAATTGAAGGAAAATTCCTCAACATAATAAAGGGCATCTATGCAAAGCCAACAGCCAATATCACTCTAAATGGAGAGAACCTGAAAGCATTTCCCTTAAGATCGGGAACCAGACAAGGATGCCCTTTATCACCGCTCTTATTCAACATCGTGCTGGAAGTCCCAGCCAGGGCAATTAGGCTAGACAAAGAAATAAAAGGTATCCGGATTGGCAAGAAGGAAGTAAAGTTATCACTATTTGCAGATGACATGATTATATACACAGAAAACCCTAAGGAATCCTCCAGAAAACTACTGAAACTAATAGAAGAGTTTGGCAGAGTCTCAGGTTATAAAATAAACATACAAAAATCACTTGGATTCCTCTACATCAACAAAAAGAACATCGAAGAGGAAATAACCAAATCAATACCATTCACAGTAGCCCCCAAGAAGATAAGATACTTAGAAACAAATCTTACCAAGGATGTAAAAGACCTATACAAAGAAAACTACAAAGCTCTACTACAAGAAATTCAAAAGGACATACTTAAGTGGAAAAACATACCTTGCTCATGGATAGGAAGACTTAACATAGTAAAAATGTCTATTCTACCAAAAGCCATCTATACATTTAACGCGCTTCCGATCCAAATTCCAATGTGATTTTTTAAGGTGATAGAGAAACAAATCACCAACTTCATATGGAAGGGAAAGAAGCCTCGGATAAGCAAAGCACTACTGAAAAAGAAGAAGAAAGTGGGAGGCCTCACTCTACCTGATTTCAGAACCTATTATACAGCCACAGTAGTCAAAACAGCCTGGTACTGGTACAACAACAGGCACATAGACCAATGGAACAGAATTGAGAACCCAGACATAGATCCATCCACGTATGAGCAGCTGATATTTGACAAAGGACCAGTGTCAATTAATTGGGGAAAAGATAGCCTTTTTAACAAATGGTGCTGGCATAACTGGATATCCATTTGCAAAAAAATGAAACAGGACCCATACCTCACACCATGCACAAAAACTAACTCCAAGTGGATCAAAGACCTAAACATAAAGACTAAAACGATAAAGATCATGGAAGAAAAAATTGGGACAACCCTAGGAGCCCTAATACAAGGCATAAACAGAATACAAAACATTACCAAAAATGATGAAGAGAAACCCGATAACTGGGAGCTCCTAAAAATCAAACACCTATGCTCATCTAAAGACTTCACCAAAAGAGTAAAAAGACCACCTACAGACAGGGAAAGAATTTTCAGCTATGACATCTCCGACCAATGCCTGATCTCTAAAATCTACATGATTCTGTCAAAACTCAACCACAAAAAGACAAACAACCCAATCAAGAAGCGGGCAAAGGATATGAACACACATTTCACTGAAGAAGATATTCAGGCAGCCAACAGATACATGAGAAAATGCTCTCGATCATTAGCCATTAGAGAAATGCAAATTAAAACTACGATGAGATTCCATCTCACACCAGCAAAGCTGGCATTAATCCAAAAAACACAAAATAATAAATGTTGGAGAGGCTGCGGAGAGATTGGAACTCTTATACACTGCTGGTGGGAATGTAAAATGGTACAACCACTTTGGAAATCTATCTGGCGTTATCTTAAACAGTTAGAAATAGAACTACCATACAACCCAGAAATCCCACTCCTCAGAATATAACCTAGAGATACAAGAGCCTTCACACAAACAGCTATATGCACACCCATGTTTATTGCAGCTCTGTTTACAATAGCAAAAAGCTGGAAGCAACCAAGGTGTCCATCAACGGATGAATGGGTAAATAAATTGTGGTATATTCACACAATGGAATACTACGCATCGATAAAGAACAGTGACGAATCTGTGAAACATTTCATAACATGGAGGAACCTGGAAGGCATTATGCTGAGCGAAATTAGTCAGAGGCAAAAGGAGAAATATTGTATAAGACCACTATTATAAGATCTTGAGAAATAGTAAACCTGAGAAGAACACATACTTTTGTGGTTACAAGGCGGGGAGGGAGGGAGGGTGGAAGAGGGTTTTTTATTGATTAATCAGTAGATAAGAACTGCTTTAGGTGAAGGGAAAGACAACACTCAATACATGGAAGGTCAGCTCAATTGGACCGGACCAAAAGCAAAGAAGTTTCCGGGATAAAATGAATGCTTCAAAGGTCAGCGGAGCAAGGGCGGGGGTCTGGGGAACATGGTTTGCGGGGACTTCTAAGTCAATTGGCAAAATAATTCTATTATGAAATCATTCTGCATCCCACTTTGAAATGTGGCATCTGGGGTCTTAAATGCTAACAAGCGGCCATCTAAGATGCATCAATTGGTCTCAACCCACCTGGAGCAAAGGAAAATGAAGAACACCAAGGCCACATGACAACTAAGAGCCCAACAGACAGAAAGGGCCACATGAACCAGAGACCTACATCATCCTGAGACCAGAAGAACTAGTTGGTGCCCGGCCACAATAGATGACTGCCCTGACAGGGAGCACAGCAGAGGACCCCTGAGGGAGCAGGAGATCAGTGGGATACAGACCCCAAATTCTCATAAAAAGACCAAACTTAACGATCTGACTGAGACTAGAGGAATCCTGGTGGCCATGCTCCCCAGACCTTCTGTTGGCACAGGACAGGAACCATCCCCGAAGACAACTCATCAGACATGAAAGGGACTGGTCAGCGGGTGGGAGAGAGACGCTGATGAAGAGTGAGCTAATTATATCAGGTGGACACTGGAGAGTGTGTTGGCAGCTCTTGTCTGGAGGGGGGATGGGAGGATATGGAGAGAGGGAAGCTGGCAAAATTGTCAAGAAAGGAGAGACTGAAAGGGCTGACTCAATAGGGGAAGAGCAAGTGGGAGTAGGGAGTGAGATGTATGTAAACTTATATGTGACAGACTGATTGGATTTGTAAACGTTCACTTGAAGCTTAATAAAAGTTAATAAAAAAAAAAAAACTTTTTCCCAGTCTGTAGGTAATTTTTTACTTTTTTTGTGAAGTCTTTTGATGAGCATAGGTGTTTGATTTTTAGGAGCTCCCAGGTGTCTAGTTTCTCTTCTGGTGTTTGTGGATCATTAGTAATGTTTTGTATACTCTTTTTTTTTATATATATACCTGGTATGAATCCCACTTTGCTGTTGTTAGGTGCCGTGGAGTCGGTTCCGACTCATAGCGACCCTATGCACAACAGAACGAAACACTGCCCGATCCTGAGCCATCCTTACAATCATTGATATGCTTGAGCTCATTGTTGCAGCCATTGTGTCAATCCACCTCACTGAGGGTCTTCCTCTTTTCCATTGACCCTGTACTCTGGCAAACATGATGCCCTTCTCCAGGGACTGATCCTTCCTGAAAACATCTCCAAAGTATGTAAGACGCACTCTCACCATCCTTGCCTCTAAGGAGCATTCTGGCTGCACTTCTTCCAAGACAGATCTGTTCGTACTTTTGGCAGTCCATGGTATATTCAATATTCTTCGCCAACACCACAATTCAAAGGTGTCAATTCTTCTTTGGTCTTCCTCATTCATTGTCCAGCTATCACATGCATCTGAACCAATTGAAAATACCATAGCTTAGGTCAGGAGCACCTTAGCCTTCAAGGTGACATCTTTGCTCTTCAACACTTTAAAGAGGTCCTTTGCAGCAGATTTGCCCAAAGCAATGCGTCTTTTGATTTCTTGACTGGTGCTTCCATGGCTGTTGATTGTGGATCCAAGTAAAATAAAATCCTTGACAACTTCAATCTTTTCTCCATTTATCACGATGTTGCTCACTGGTCCAGTTGTGAGGATTTTTGTTTTCCTTATGTTGAGATGCAATCCAAACTGAAGGCTGTGGTCTTTGATCTTTATTACTAAGTGCTTCAAATCCTCTTCACTTTCAGCAAGCAAAGTTGTGTCATCTGCATAACGCAGGTTGTTAATGAGTCTTCCTCCAATCCTCACGCCCTGTTCTTCTTCATATAGTCCAGCTTCTCAGATTATTTGGTCAGCATACAGATTAAATAGGTATGGTGAAAGAATACAACTCTGACGCACACCTTTCCTGACTTTAAACCGGTCAGTATCCCCTTGTTCTATCCGAACAACCGCCTCTTGATCTATGTAAAGGTTCCTCATGAGCACAATTAAGTGTTCTGGAATTCCTGTTCTTCACAACGTTATCCGTAGTTTATGATCCACACAGCCGAATGCCTTTGCATAGTCAATAAAACACAGGTAAACATTCTTCTGGTATTCTCTGCTTTTAACCAGGGTCCATCTGACATCAGCAATGATATCCCTGGTTCTACGTCCTCTTCTGAAACTGGCCTGAATTTCTGGCAGTTCCCTGTCAATATACTGCTGCAGCTGGTTTTGAATGATCTTCAGCAAAATTTTGCTTGCGTGCAATATTAATAATATTGTTCTATAATTTCCACATTCAGTTGGATCACCTTTCTTGGGAATAGGCATAAATATGGATCTCTTCCAGTCAGTTGGCCAGGAAGCTGTCTTCCATATTTCTTGACATAGACGAGTGAGCACCTCCAGCGCTGCATCCATTTGTTGAAACATCTCAACTGATATTCCATCAATTCCTGGAGCCTTGTTTTTCACCAATGCCTTCAGAGCAGCTTGGACTTCTTCCTTCAGTACCATTGGTTCCTGATCATATGCCACCTCTTGAAATGTTTGAACATCGACTAATTCTTTTTGGTATAATGACTATGTATTCCTTCCATCTTCTTTTGATGGTTGCTGCATCATTTAATATTTTCCCCATGGAATCCTTCACTGTTGCAACTCGGGGCTTGAATTTTTTCTTCAATTCTTTCAGCTCGAGAAAGAGCGTGTTCTTCCCTTTTGGTTCTCCATCTCCAACTCTTTGCACATGTCAGTATAATACTTTACTTTGTCTTCTCGAGCTGCCCTTTGAAACCTGTTCAGTTCTTTTACTTCATCAATTCTTCCTTTTGCTTTAGCTGCTCGACCTTTGAGAGCAAGTTTCAGAGTCTCCTCTGACATCCATCTTGGTCTTTTCTTTCTTTCCTGTCTTTTCAATGACCTCTTGCTTTCTTCATGTATGATGTCCTTGACATTATTCCACAACTTGTCTGGTCTTTGGTTACTAGTGTTCAATGCGTTTCAAGATGTACCCTGAAATATAATGCTGTCAGTGATAATATAATATCCGTACATCTACAAGGAAGACTAGTTAATACGTCTATTATTCAAACTACGCACCAACCACTAGAGCCAAAGATGAAGAAAAAGAAGATTTTATCAGCTGCTACAGTCTGAAATTGATCAAACGTGCAATCAAGATGCTTTGATAATTACTGGTGATTGGAATGCAAAAGTTGGAAACAAAGAAGAAGGATCAGCTGTTGGAAAATATGGCCTTGGTGATAGAAACAATATCAGAGATGGAATGATAGAATTTTGCAAGACCAACGACTTCTTCATTGCAAATACCTTCTTTCACCAACATAAACAGTGACTAAAAAAAAAAAAAAATTTTTTTTTTTTTTTTTTAAACACAAGGACCTCGCCAGATGGAATGCATAGAAATCAAATTGACTACATCTGTGGAAAGAAATGATGGGAAAGCTCAATCTCATCAGTCAGAACAAGGCCAGGGGCCAACTATGGAACAGACCATGAATTGCTCATATGCAAGTTCAAACTGAAACTGAAGAAAATCAGAGCAAGTCCACGAGATCCAAAATATGAACCCCACTTAGTCATGGTGAATTATTTTTTGATATGTTGTTGAATTCTATTGGCTAGAATTTGGTTGAGGATTTTTGCGTCTAAGTTCATGAGGGATGTAGGTCTGTAATTTTTTTTGTGTGGTATCTTTACCTGGTCTTGGTTTCAGGGATATGTTGGCTTCATAGAATGAGTTTGGGAGTATTCCGTACTTTTCTATGTTCTGGAATATCTTTAGTAGGAGCAGTGTAAACTGTTCTCTGAAAGTTTGGTAGAACTCTGCAGGGAAGCCGTGTGAGCCACGGCTTTTTTTTTTGTTGTTGGGAGTTTTTTAATTACCTTTTCAATCCCTTCTTTTGTTATGGGTTTATTTAGTTGTTCTACCTCTGTTTGTGTTAGTTTAGGTAGGTAGTGTGTTTCTAGGAATTCAACCATTTCTTCTAGGTTTTCAACTTTGTTTGTTAGAGTACAATTTTTCATAGTAATCTGATATGATTCTTTTCATTTCAGTTTGGTCTGTTGTAATATCGTCAATCTCATTTCTTATTTGGGTTATTTGCTTCCTCTCCTGTTTTTCTTTTGTCAGTTTGGCCAGTGGTTTATCAATTTTGTTCATTTTTTCAGAGAACCAGCTTTTGGTCTTATTAACTGTCTCAATTGTTTTCTATTCTCTATTTCAACCCTGGTGGCGTAGTGGTTAAGTGCTACTGCTGTAACCAAGAGGTTGGCAGTTCAGATCTGCCAGGTGCTCCTTGGAAACTCTACAGGGCAATTCTACTCTGTCCTATAGGGTCGCTATGAGTCAGAATCGACTCGATGGCTGTGGGGTTTTATTTCATTTAATTCTACTCTAATTTTTTTTATTTGCTTTCTTCTGGTCCCTGAGGGTTTCTTTTGTTGCTCCCTTTCTATTTGTTCAAGTTGTAGGGATAATTCTTTGATTTTTGGCTCTTTCTTCATTTTGTATGTGTGCAGTTATCGATATAAATTGACCCCTGAGCACTGCTTTCGCTGTGTCCCAAAGATTCTGATAGGAAGTGTTTTCATTCTCATTGGATTCTATGAATTTCTTTATACCATCCTTCATGTCTTCTATAGCCCAGTAATTTTTGTGCAGGGTATTGTTCAGTTTCCAAGTGTTTGATTTCTTTTCCCTGCTTTTTCTGTTATTGATTTCTACTTTTATGACTTTATGGTCAGAGAGGATGCTTTGTGATATTTCAATATTTTGGATTCTGCTAAGGCTTGCTTTATGACCTAATATTTGTCTATTCTAGAGAATGTTCCATGTGCACTAGAAAAGAAAGTATGCTTCTCTGCTGTTGGGTGTATTGTTCTGTATATGTCTATGAGGTCAAGTTGGCTGATTGTGGCATTTAGATCTTCCGTGTCTTTATTGAACTTCTTTCTGGATGTTCTGTCCTTCACTGAAAGTGGTGTGTTGAAGTCTCCTAGTAAAATTGTGGAGCTACCTCATTTTTCAATGCTGTTAAAGTTTATTTTATGTATCTTGCAACCCTGTCATTGGGTGCATAAATATTTAACATGGTTATAGCCTTCTGGTATATTGTCCCTTTAAGCATTATATAGTGTCCTTCCTTTCCTTTGTGGTCAACGTAATTTCAAGTCTATTTTGTCAGAAATTAATACTGTTACTCCTGCTCTTTTTTGTTTGTTGTTTGCTTGATATATTTTTTTCCAACCTTTGAGTTTTAGTTTGTTTGTGTCTGTAGGTCTAAACTGTGCCTCTTGTAGGCAGTATATAGACGGATCGTGTTTTTTAATCCATTCTGCCACTCTCTGTGTCTTTACTGGTGCATTTAGTCACTTACATTCAGTGTAATTATGGATAGGTATGTGTTTAGCACTGTCATTTTGATGTTTTTTTTTGTGTGTGTGTTGTTGACAGTTTTTTCCCCCACTTAATTTTTTGTGCTGAATAGTTTATCTTTATATATTGTCTTTTCCTCTTATTCTTGTTGTTGATTTTGTTTCTGCTGAGTATTTTTTTGTTGTTGTTTTTGTATTTTATTTTGATGAGCGGGATTGTTAGTTTCTTTTGTGGTTACCTTAATATTTACCCTTATTTTTCCAAGTTTAATCCTAACTTTTATTTCTTTATATTGCCTTGTCTTCTTCTCCATATGAAATGTCTATGAGTACATTTCTTAGTCCCTCTTTATTATTTTAATGTTGTCTTCTTTTACATAATGTTATCACTGTTTCTCTGTTTTGAGATTTTTCACCTTTTTTGTGTGTGTGTGTGTGATTTCCCTAACTGGGTTGACATCTGTTTGCTCTTTCCTGTATTCTAGTCTTGCGTTGATATCTGATATTATTGATTTTCTAAGGAGAGAGTCCCCTTTAGTATTTCTTATTGTTTTGATTTGGTTTTTAAGAATCCCCTAAACTTCTGTTTATCTGGAAATGTCCTAATTTCACCTTCATATTTGAGAGACAGTTTTGCTGAATGTATTATTCTTGGCTGGCAATTTTTTTCTTCTGATGCTTTGTATTAGTCATCCCATTGCCTTCTTGCCTGCATGGTTTCTGCAGAGTAGTTCTGGCAGAAACTTTGTAGGTGATTTTTCATTTATCCCTAGTTGCTCTTAAAACTCTGTCTTTGCCTTTGGTTTTGGCAAGTTTGATTATAATATGTCTTGGTGACTTTCTTTTGGGATCTACCTTATACGGAGTTAAATGAGCATCTTTCACAATATCAGGGAAGCTTTCTGTCAACAAATCTTCAGCAATTCTCTGTGTATTTTCTGTTAGCCCTCCCTGTCCTGGTACTCCAATCACTCGTAGGTTATTTCTCTTGATATAGTCCCATGTAATTCTGTTTCTTCATTTTTTTTTTAATTCTTTTATCTGATTTTTCTTCAAATATATTCGTGCCAAGTGTTTTATCACCAGTCTCGCTAATCCTGGCTTCCACTTCCACAATTCTGCTCCTCTGATTTCTATTGAGGTGTCTAATTCTGTAATTTCATTGTTAATCTTCTGAATTTCTGATTGCTGTCTCTCTATGGATTCTTGCAGCTTATCAAATTTTTCATTATGTTCTTGAATAACATTTTTAATTTCCTCAACTGCTTTTTCTGTGTGCTCCTCGTCTTGTTCTGCATATTGCCTGATCTCCTTCCTGATCTTTTTCCTGATGTCTTGAAGAATTCTGTATCTTAATATTTTGTATTCTGCATCTGATAATTCCAGGAAAGCACCTTCATCCAGAAGATTCCTTGATTCTTTGTTTTGAGAGCTTGTTGAAGTGATCATGGTCTGCTTCTTTATGTGATTTGATATTGACTGTTGTCTCCAAGCCATCTATAAATTACTATATTTCTTTATTTTATGTTTCCTTACTGTGTCCTAGCTTCTTGCTTTGTTTTGTTTTTGTATTCCCAGATAGGTTGCTTGAGTGAGCTAGCTTGATTCTTTTCACCTTTGAAGCTCTAATGTCCTGTCACCACACGGCTAGAACTCTTACCAGGTATATGAGCCTAGGAGTCCATTCGATTTTCTTGTATGGATTCAGCTCAGGTGTCCAGGTAGTTGGTCATCAAGTGTTTGGTACAGGCTCTGTCCTACAGTCTTAGAGGGCAGGGGTGATTGGTGTAGGCACAGGCATCTGATTGCAGCAGGGGGTCATGCTCTCAAAAGCCAGGAGGCTGACAACCATCCCCCAAGTGTCTGTGAGGAAAGCTTGTCCCTGTTCCCTAGAGCACACAGTTGGGTGGGTTCTGCAGACAGACCAGGGGCACCTAATGCTTTTGGTTGTAAGGACTGGGAGGTACCAGTTATCCTTGGGTCCCTGTCGTGGGTGGCTGGGTGATGTGGGTGGAGCCACCAGTCCTTAGGCCCCTGATGTGGGTAGGTGAGGACCCTGTTTAATAGGCAAAGCAGTGTCAAACATCAAACATGCACCTCTCCTCCGCACAGCTGAAACAGTTGCAGTCTGCCAACAAGGGCCTATTCTCCTGAAATAGGCACACACGTCCAGCAACTCCTCTCCACTTCTGAACCATTTCTCCCTCCCCATGCTGCTCCATCCATTTTCTGACTTTGCCTTTGATGTTCAGGGCTCCTAGCTTGTCATAAATATAATAGTTTCACTTTTGGGGGGGGTCGTTTTTGTAAGAGGGATCTCCGGAAGTGTCTGACTACTCTGCCATCTTGGCCCCGCCTCCCAGTTCTTCTTCATATAGTCCAGATGCTCTGATTATTTGCTCAGCATACAGATTGAATAGGCATGGTGAAAGGATACAACCCTAATTCACATCTTTCCTGGTCTTAAACCAATCAGTATCCCCTTGTTCTGTCCAAACAACTGCCTCTTGATCTATGTACAGGTTCCTCATGAGCACAATTAAGTGTTCTGGAATTCCTAGTCTTTGCAATATTATCCATGGTTTGTTAAAATCCACACAGTAGAATGATTTTGCATAGTCAATAAAACACAGGTAAACATCCTTCTGGTATTCTCTGCTTCCACCCAGGGTCCATCTGACATCAGCAATGATATCCCTGGTTCCACGTCCTCTTCTGAATCCAGCCAAGATTTCTGGCAGTTTCCTGTTAATATACTGCTGCAGCAGCTTTTGAATGATCATCAGCAAAATATTACTTGGTGTGCTATTAATGGTATTGTTCTATATTTTCCACATTCGGTTAGATCACCTTTTTTGGGAATAGGCATAAAATATGGATCTCTTCCAGTTGGTTGATCAGGTAGCTGTCTTCCAAATTTCTTGACATAGACGAGTGAGCACTTCCAATGCCACATCTGTTAGCTGAAACATCTCAATTGATATTCCATCAATTCCTGGAGCCTTGTTTTTCACCAATGCCTTCAGTGTGGCTAGGACTTCTTCCTTCAATACCATCAGTTCCTGATTATATGCTACCTCTTAAAATGGTTGAACATCAACTAATTCTTTTTGGTATAATGACTCCATATTCCTTCCACCTTCTTTTGATTCTTCCTGCGTCATTTAATATTTCCCCATAGAATCCTTCACTGTTGCAACTCAAGGCTGGAATTTTTTCTTCAGTTGTTTCAGCTTGAATAACACCGAGTGTGTTCTTCCGTTTTGGTTTTCTATCTCCAACTCTTTGCATATGTCATCATAATACTTTACTTGGTCTTCTTGAGCCACCCTTTGAAATCTTCTGTTTAGGTCTTTTACTTCATCAATCCTTCCTTTTGCTTTAGCTGCTCAACATTCAAGAGCAAGTTTCAAAGTCTCCTCTGACATCCATTTTGGTCTTTTCTTTCTTTCCTGTTTTTTCAATGACCTCTTGCCTTCTTCATGTATGAAGTCCTTGATGTCATTCCACAACTTACCTGGTCTTGTCATTAGTGTCCAATGTGTCAAATCTATTCTTGAGATGGTCTCTAAGTTCAGGTGGGATATACTCAGGGTTGTATTTTGATTCTCATGGACTTGCTCTGATTTCCTTCAGTTTCAACTTGAATTTGCATGTGAGCAATTGACGGTCTGTTCCACAGTCGGCCCCAGCCGTGTACTCACTAATGATATTGAGCTTTTCCATTGTCTCTTTCCACAGATGTAGTCGATTTGATTCCTGTGTATTCCATCTGGTGAGGTCCATGTATATAGACACCATTTATGTTGGGGAAAAAATGTATTTGCAGTGAAGAAGTCATTGGTCTTGCAAAATTCTATCATTCGATCTCTGGCATATCACCAAGTCTATATTTTCCAACTACCAATCCTTCTTTTTTCTTTCAAACTTTCGTATTCCAATCACCAGTAATTTTCAGTGCATCCTGGTTGCATGTTCATTTAGACTGTGTAATTTGGTAAAAATTTTCAATTTCTTCATCTTTGGCCTTAGTGGTTGGTGTGTAACTTTGAATAATAGTCGTGTTAACTGGTCTTCCTTGTAGGTTTATGGCTATTATCCCATCACTGACAGAATGGTACTTCAGGACAGATCTTGAAATGTTCTTTTTGACGATCAATGCAACACTATTCCTCTTGAAGTCGACATGCCCGGCATAGTAGACTGTATGATTGTCCAATTCAGAATGGCCAATACCAGTCTGTTTCTGCTCACTAATGCCTAAGATATTGATGTTATACATTCTATTTCATTTCTGACATTTTCCAATTTTCCTAGATTCATACTTTATACATTCCAGGTTCTGATTATTAATGCATGTTTGCAGCTGTTTCTTCTCATTTTGAGTCATGCCATATCAGCAAATGAAGGTTCCGAAAGCTTTACTCCATCCACGTCATTAAGGTCAACTTTACTTTGAGGAAGCATCTCTTCCCTAGTTGTCTTTTGAGTGCTTCCAACCTGGGGGCTCATCTTCTGACACTATATCAGACCATGTTCTGCTGCTATTCATAAGGTTTTCAGTGGGTGATTCTTTTCAGAAGTAGACTGCTGGGTCCTTCTTCCTAGTCTGTCTTTGTCTGGAAGCTCAGCTGCAACCTGTCCTCCATAAGTGACCCTACTATTATCTGAATACCGGTGGCATAGCTTCCAGCATCACAGCAACACTCAAGCCTCCACAGTATGACAAACTGACAGACACATGGGGGGAACAGAAAATATGAGATAAGAAAATGAGGGGGCAGCAGAGCAGTCCAGTCTGAGGAAAACCATGTGCAAAAGCTCTGAATACAAGTAGCTCCCTTCACCCCCACACTGACCCTAATGTCCTTCCCATTTCTAATGAGGATGCAGCAGATGTTCTCCACAGCAGCTCTATGGACATTTGGGAGTGCAAGATCTTTGCTGTGGGGCTGTCCTGTGCATTGTAGGATGTTTAGCAGCATCCTTGGTGTCTACCCACTAAAAAAAGACACCTTGTTGTCAAGTCAATTCCAACTCATAGAGACCCTATAGGACAGAGTAGAACTGTCCCACAGAGTTTCCAGGGAGCAACTGGTGGATTTGCACTGCTGCCCTTTTGGTTAGCAGTCATAGCACTTAACCATTACACCACCAGGGTTTCCTATAGGGTCACTTTGAGTCGGAATCGACTCAACGCCACAAGTTTGGTTTTTTTGGTCTACCCACTGTATACCAATAAGCACCCTCCAGTCATGACAATCAAAAACACTCGTGAGGTGCACATTTTTCTTATCCTCCAGGCAATGTCTCCAAACAATGTCAATTATTCCCTGGGGGCCAAAATCCCTCCTTTGAGAATTGCTGGAATACAGGGGTTCTGAAGGGATGAGTGGCTTGCCCCAGGAGGGTGACAGAGAGTTGGCTGCTGAAAATGCTCTCCTTCTATGCACACCCCGGGCACTGCTGGCTCCTGGCCAGTGTGCCTGTCCCTTGTCCAGGTGAAATGGAGGTGAGGAGCACTGATACAACAAAGATAAGCAATGTTTTGCAGTGGCCCAACAGCTGGAAATTCTTGCCTTTGACCACTAGATGGACCCATTGCAATGCCATAAGCCAGGGGAGGGTCGCTGCCCTGTCAGGCTCTGGCTAACCAAGAATTGATGTTTGAGGCATTTTCTAGTGTAGTTTCCCTGGAATCTCTCTCTCCTAGGTCTCTGAGTGAATAGGTGTGGTGGGACTGTCTGGGGTGGTAATTGAAGGTGTGGACCCTCAGCTCTCCGTGAACTCGCCTTGAACAGGTTTAAATTCTAGCACCTCCAGGTTGATTCATCTCTCAGGGCTTATTTCCACATCTATAAAATGGGAGAACACTTCTGTCACAGGTGGCTGTGAGCATTACATGGAGCCCAGGCCTAGCCCATAGGGAGCTTGCAAAGAACATTAGTGGTGTTGAGATCTGAGGCCCAGACCCTCTGTGACATCAGTTAAGGCTGTGACCTTGGGAAGGTCACATTTCCTCTCTGACCCTCAATTACTCTTCTTGTAAAGACAATGATGGTTGCCTCTCTGAGGTCCCTTCATCAAATCCCCATGTCAGCTGAAAACGTAGCATGTGGCGGGCTGTGTTCTAGCACTTCACTGTGATCATGTCATTTCATCTTCATGACACCCCATGAGACGCACATTTTTCTTCTCCTCATTTTATATATAAGGAAACAAAGGCATAGAGGGGGATATACTCCACCCAATTCACTGAGCTGGTAACAGTCCAGTCCCTGGCCTGAGCAGTTGTCCCTCCCCCTCCCTCACTCTTGGAAAAATGGTCCCTCAGTTGGTCTCATCCTACTGCTTGGTTTACAGAAGTTAAAATTATTTAGCAAAGGGGGCTCGAAGAGGTTTTGACAGCTTTACAACCTGGGAGCCAGAGCTGATTTTGTCTGGGGACCTGCCCAGGGCCTCTTTTCATTCTTCTAAGGCAGGAGGTGGCAAACCAGAGAGTAAATATTTTAGGCTTTGTGAGTCATGTGGTCTCTGTTGCACTCTGCCATGGGCACAACTAGGTTCTAATAAAACTTTATTCACAAAATCAGGCAGTGGACTGGATTTGGCCCAGAGGGCCATAGTTTGCCAAGCTCTGATCCAACATGAGACCTTACCTGGAACTTGCACCATGACATTCCTCAGTTTATCTTTCCCTAAGAAAAAGCTGCATCCCTGGCCTCACCTGACCATGAGCAGGCCCAGGAAATGTAGACTGTGCCTCTCATGTGTTAATTTATGTTTGCTTACTGTATCCCAGCTTCTTGCTTTGTTTTTGTTTTGATATGCCTAAATAGGCTGCTTGAGTGAGCTACCTTGATTATTTTCACCTTTGAAGATCTTGTGTCTTGTCACCAGATGGTTAGAGCTGTTGCTAGGTATGTGAGCCTAGGAGTCCATTCACTTTTCTTGTGTGGATTCAGCTCAGGTATCCAGGTAGTTGGTCATCAAGTGTGTGGTACAGGTTCTGTCCTACAGTCTTAGAGGGGCAGGGGTGATTGGTGTAGGCACAGGTATCTGGTTACAGTAGGGGGTCATGCTCTCAACAAGGCAGGGGGCTGAGAGCCGACCCCTGAGTGTCTGTGAGGAAAGCTTGTCCCTGTTTCCTAGAGCACACAGGTGGGTGCGTTCTGCAGCCAAACCATGGGCAACCAATGCTTTTGATTGTAAGGACTGGGAGGCACGACTCATCCTTGGAACTCTGTCATGGGTGCCTGGGTGACCTGGGTGGAGCGTGGTCCTCATGTAGACTCCCTGTGTGGCCAAGGACAGAAGATGCTGCATTCTAACAATAAGTTACTTTCTCAGTGGAATCAGTAAGACCTGGCTGGACCTGAGGAGCCTCTGGGAAGCGGAGCAGCAAGAACACCAGCAACGTTGCTGATCTCCGGCTTTTGTGTTCTCCCAGAATGACTATGCGTGGTCGATAGGGGACTCTATTTCTGGGCCCTCACTCTGAGAAAAGAAGACGTGAAATTCTTGAATTAGACTTTCTCACCTCTTGGAACTCGACTCACAGAAGCTTACAGCATCTGCCAGCGTCTGCTGTGACCCTGCTGCAGAGACAAGAAAGTTTTGCCCGAGGCTCTGATGCCACTTCCTTTGCTTCTATTTTGTGGCCCCACACGGGCTCCTGTCTGTGAATTCCCTGCTCGGAAAGGGATCCTTGGCTTGTTCTCCTCTGTACATGTTGTGTTAATTATCCAATCCAGCAGGACATAGCCTGGAGTACCAGAGGTGGGCCCTGTGTTGTAATTCTACAGTGGTGCTCACCAAACCTGAATAATGTGCTAACTCTATGGAATTATTATATCACTTTAATAAATTAATTAATATATCACTTAAATACATACAATCGTAGGACAGGAATGGACACCAAATGTATGTAGCTCTTGAACACCCAATGATAGCCTGTAATAAACAAATTTACAATTACTACAAAAAATTCAAAACAATACATTCAAATTAACAACACTAATTTAACGTAAGAGGTGGCATTTTACCTGAAACAGGAGAGAGATGTATTTGCATGCCTTCCTGGCTGCTTTGCTCTGTCATAATTCCATTATTATTTTCAGTACTTTTCTTTTTAGGGGCGGGGTCATTTTAACTACTGATCAGTTATTTTGATGGGCCAATCAATTCTAAGAGTGCACCACAGATCACAGTATTCAGAAAGCAGACACTACCGTACAATGACGATTTCTTTCCTTTGTCTTGACTGAGATACTCACTGCTGGGGGCTTGTTGCAAGCTCAAAAACTTGAACAGCATTTGGGGCTGCCGCCAGCTCTTTTGGGATGGATGAGTCAGTGTGACTTAGTTATTGCCATTTCTCTCTCTTTGGCCCCTATAAGACCGTTCTCCAAGTGATCCAACTCTGGCTACCCTTGGCAAAGCAGACATAAAGGAAAGCAAGGGTCTCGCATTTGGTTGCGGGGAAAGGCTAGCTGACAAGTTCCATGTTATCAGGAAAACGGAATGGAAATTCTTTAAATTCTCATTTGAACCTCAGGACCCTCAAGATAAATCACAGACCCCAATTTGTCCTATAAAATATGTAGAAAATTGGTCCCCGTTCATGCAACAAGTTTATTTTTTTTTTTAATTAAACAGTCCTTATTTTCCCTTAGATGCTTATGTTGCCACTTATAAAAATTCTGCTTCACATTCATAGTCTGAAGTATGGTGACTAGTTCACATTCTAATTTTCAATCAACCTTGTTTTATGTTAGTTCCTTTCTTAAATATTGTTTTAGATATCTAGAGAGAAAAGAGTTTTCAAAGAAAACACTCTTTGATTTTTCCACATAATGTAAGGAAATAATATTTAGTATACAGAAATTGGATTCATGGACTATTTCAGGAAACAAATTTTCTCAAAATTCAGTTATGCCTGAATTATGGCTGAATTCGTCTTTTGGGTGATGGGATCAATTCTTTCAGTTAAACCGTATGGAGTTACTATGTCTATAGATGAAAAACAATCAAATAATGGCCAATGTGTTTAATTCACCCCAACACAAAGCATTCAGATCATCAGCTTTACGGCTGTGATGCATGTGCTGTTGGTTGTCCTTGAGTCAGCTTTGGCTCCCTTTAACCTCATGTACAATGGAACAAAACGGTTCCCGTTCCTGTACCGTCTTCACAATCATTGCTGTGTTTGAGTCCATCGTTGGGGCTGCTGTGCATTTTGAGTGCCTTCCGACCTGGGGGCTCGTCTTCCTGCACTGCAACAGACAGCATCCTCTCGTGATTCACAAGGTGCTCCTTGCCTAATTTTCAGAAGTAGATCACTAGACCTTTCTTCTTAGTCTGTCTCAGTTTGGAAGCTCTACCGAACCTGTTTGCCACGGGTGACCCAGCTGGTATTTGAAATATCAGCGACATGGCTTTCAGCATTATAGCATCGTGGATGCCACCACAGTGTGACAAACTGACAGATGGGTGGTACCTGTGATGCATAGGGTCTCTCGTTTTCAAAATTTTGCCGAAACCAGATTCTAACTATAAACCCCAAAGTACCATTTATTTTTCAGCAAGCCAAAGTACAAATTTGGCAATATGCAGGACTATAGAGAAAGCAGCATAGTTGATGGACAATTAGATATAATTAGAGGGAGCTTCTTCCCTGGAGGCCTATGTCTGATACCTGGAATGCCCCCCTTACTGATTCACATTCTTAGAAGATGTAGCACAATAAGTCACCAGCATGACTTTGTTTTCTTGTTTTCTAGCATTAAGTTTAAGGATCAGGTACAGCCTTAGTGAGAAAAGGTGAAAGGGCACCTTGGTTGACTGATTAAAAAATATCATCTACCTTACAATTTCCCACCAAGTGTGGACGTCCGAGTAGGTGGATGGCCCATCATGTAAGACAGCAGTACACAGAGCTAGAAGGACAAAATGACTTAGCTGGAGAAAAATGGAAAGAATGTCATCCTTGTTTCCTCTGGCTCATTGTTTAATATATCAGTCACCTTGATATTTCCAAAAGAATTTTTCAAGTGCATACATTCAGAAATATGCAACTTGACCAAATGCAATGTTCAGGATCGCCTTATTTATACATTCAAAAATACGCAACTTGACCAAATGCAATGTTTGGGATCATCAGGTGGGCCTAATAAATGTTGGCTGTGCCTGTTCTCTTGCAAGAGTGGGGCTTAGATTTCATCTAACCAAAAGGTGACAATACTCTTGCTAGCAAGACGTATTTCCCACTTCAGGTGGCCGAGTGTGCTGAACGGCAGTGCTCCTTGGTACCGCCAATGTCTGTTCAGTGACCTGTTTAGCAATGCCTCTAACATTGGAGCAGTAAAAATATTTGGCATGCTGCAGTCTCTCAAAAAAGACTTCTTCATTTGGCAAAGGACATCAGGTGTGAAAAGCAATTGATCCCTTCTTGAATGATGTTTGCATGTGTAGAGTTTAGTTTAGTACACATTTGCTTGTTGAAAAACTACGATACTGAGCTCCATTAAAATACGCAGCAGTACCAGGACACAACACAATTTATAATGAAAATTTATATCCATGATATCATTTAATCAAATGTACAGGTATAATACAATGCTGGATTAAGAAATGGAGCCTGAGGAAGCCAATATATGCTCTAGTTTTTTTTTTTTTAATTGTAATTTAGATGAAGGTTTACTGAACAGACTAGCTTGGACTCCCCATTACCAGCTTTCCTATCCTCCCCTGCCTTCTATCCTTGTTACTGGGACAGTGTGTCCATTTAGTCTTGTTTTGTTTCATAGGCCTGTCTAATCTTTGGATGAAGGATGAACCTCAGGAGTGACTTCAGCTCTGAGTTAAAAGGGAGCCCAGGGGCTATACTCTCAAGGTTTCTCCAGTTTCTGTAAGACCAGTAAGTCTGGTCTTTTTTTATGAGTTTGAATTTTACTCTACATTTTTCTCCAGCTCTGTCTGAGTCCCTCTATTGTGATCCCTGTCGGAGCAGTCAGTGGTGGTAGCTGAGCACCAGCTAGTTGTGCTGGACTCAGGCTGGTGGAGGCTGGGGTAATTGTGGTCCATTAGTCCTCTGGACTAATCTTTCCCTTGTGTCTTTGGTTTTCTTCATTCTCCCTTGCTCCAGACAGGATGGGGCCAGTGGAGTATCTTAGATGGCTGCTCACAAGCTTTTAAGACTCCAAATGTTACTCAGCAAAATAGGATGTAGAACATTTTCTTCATAAACTATGTTATGCCAGTTGAGCTAGGTGTCCCCATAGACCATAGTTCCCAGTCCTCAGCCCAGTAATTCAATCCCTCAGGGAGTTTGGATGTGTCTATAAAGCTTCTATTCCTGCCTTGGTCAAGTTGTGCTGGCTTCTCCAGTATTATGTGCTGTCTTACCCTTCGCCAAATTTACACTTCTATTGTCTAGTTAGTGTTTTTCCCTTCCCATCCCTCACCTCCCACATAAGATTGTGCCAAAGATTGTTTCTTTCTGTGTGTAAGCCTTTCCATGAGTGTTTATAATAGTGGCCTCATACAGTATTTGTCCTTTTGTGACTGACTCATTTCATTCAGCATAATGCCCTCCAGATTCATCCATGTTGTGAGATGTTTCACAGATACATCATTCTTCTTTAATGTTGCTTAGTATTCCATTGGGAATCCCTGGTGGCTGTTAACCAAGAGGTCGGCAGTTCGAATTCGTCAGGCACTCCTTGGAAACTCTATGCGGAAGTTCTACTCTGTCCTATAGGGTCACTATGAGTTGGAATTGACTCTACGGCAGCGGGGTTTTAGTATTCCATTGTGTCTATGTACCGCAGATTGTTTATCCATTCATCTGTTGATGGACACTTAGATTGTTTCCATCTTTTTACTATTGTGAATAGTACTGCAATGAACATGGGTGCACATATGTCTATTCATGTGACAGCTTTTATTTCCCTAGAAGTGGGATTGCTGAATTGTATGGTATTTCTATTTTTAGCTTTTTAAGGAAGTGCCATATAGATTTCCAAAATGGTTGTACCATTTTACATCCCCACCAGCAGTGCATGAGAGTTCCAATCTTCCTGCAGCTTCTCCAACATTTGTTATTTTCTGTTTTTTTGATTCGTGCCAGCAATGTCAGGGTGAGATGGTATCTCATTGTGGTTTTGATTTGCATTTCTCTAATGGCTAGTGACTGTAAACATTTCCTTATGTATGTGTGAGCCGCCCATGTGCTAGATTTTGAAAGGGAGGTAGGATTCTGATGTAGCCTAAATCTAACCTGGGATCCAACTAGACTCCACCGTTTAATAACTGTGTGACCTTGGGAGAGCGTAGGAACCACTGGGAGGCTCAGATTCCTCATTTGCAGAACCATGGAAACAGTCATTCTTTTCTTTTGGGTGGTGGTGAGAATTAAGAGGCAATGCTCATAACGTAGGGATTGGCATATGATAAGTATTCAGCTAATAGTTAGTGTTACTACCTCTACTACTACTATTTTGTTGTGATTATTATCATACTCACCACTTGTGGTAGATTGCATTATTTGCCCTGAATCTTCACCCCATCCTGCCAAAGCACCACTTGACTTTGAATTTGACCATGTGACTTGCTCTGACCTATTGCCTGTGGGAAGAAGGGGCAGTTTTCCAGTTTTGAGCCTAGGAATCAGCCTGTGTGTCCACTTTTTCTTTACCGCCTCTGCTCCTGACATGCGAAAAGCCCCCAGATTGCTGCTGCTCCTCAGCCTCAGCCCAGCATGAACACATATGGAGTGGAGCCCTCCCAGCCAGTCTACAGAGCTGCGGTGAGAAGCAGAACCACACCAGCCAAGGCAGCCAGAGCAGAGCCACCTAACCATGCCAACGTAGATCAGCAAACCCCAGAGAACCTGCAGACATGTGAGCAATAATAGATCAGCGTCTATTACTGTATGTATCATTGTATTACAAAGATGAGGACGTTTGGCCATGCAACAATCAATAACTGATACATCAGTGTCTTAGTTATCTAGTGCTGCTATAAAAGAAATACCACAAGTGGATAGCTTTAACAAAGAGAATTTATTTTCTCACAGTCTAGTAAGTTAGAAGTCTAAATCCAGGGCGTCAGCTCCAGGAGAAGGCTTTCTTTCTTTGTTGGCTCTGGAGGAAGGTCCTTCTCATCAATCTTCCCCTGGACTAGGGGCTTCTCAGCGCAGGGACCCCCGGGTCCAAAGGACAAAATCTGCTCCCAGTGCTTCTTTCTTGGTGGTATGTGGTTCCCACCCTCTGCTTGATTCCCTTTCCTTTTATCTCTTGTAAGATAAAACGTGGTGTAAGTCACACTCCAGGGAAACTCCCTTTACATTGGATCAGGGATGTGACCTAAGTAAGGGTGTAAAACTCCCACCCAGATCCTCTTTAACATAAAATTACAATCACAAAATGGAGGACAATCACACAATACTGGGAATCATGGCCTTACCAAGTTGACACACATATTTTGTGGGGACACAATTCAATCCATGACAATCACTATTGTCAATTTTCAAAATGTTAGGGGAGAGGAGCCCAGAACCATTGAAGGAACCCATAAGGTCCTGGGCTTGATGAAGCCAAGATGGTGTCTGTCAGATGCAGATACCCCACTTGCTTCCTTTATATGGACCCCCATGCAGGTCAGCCACCCTCACTGGGAAGGAAAAGCTTGGGAGTTTGCTGAAGTGAAGAGTGGGAAAAAGAATACTCAGCGTTAGGACCTAGTAAAGCCTGGACTTAACAGATCAGGGTGGAAAATCCGGCTCCCAGTGGTCAGTCTCCATTCTTCTGGGCCAGCCCTTTGAGAAACCCTGCCAGAAAGGGAACCTGGCTGGCTAGAGATGGGATGGCTGGATTCCTAAACTCATGATCTAATTTATAAGCTTATCATCTTTTCCGATTCTGAAAAGCTATTTAGGCCCTATCCATAGGTCTGAGGGGATTCAATGGGGTCACTAGTAAATTGTCTGACACTCAGCAAGTGCTCGCCAAAGTTGTTGTACCTCCTTACTATTGACCTAAAAGTGTGAGATACGTACTCACATGAACACTGACACTGCACACACATTGTTTTGTAGTTCCATCCCAACTTTATTTTATATATATGTGTGTATATATATATAATATATACATATATATATATATATATATACATGTGTGTGTGGAGTGTGGTGTGTATATAAATACATCTTATGTACACATATAGTTTAAATATGTAGGTCTTAGAAGAAGTACAACCAGAATGCTCCTTAGAAGCAAGGATGGTGAGACTGCATCTTACATACTTTGGACATGTTGTCAGGAGGGATCAGCCCCTGGAGAAGGACATCATGCTTGGCAGAGTACAGGGTCAGCGGAAAAGAGGGAGACCCTCAAGGAGGTGAATTGACACAGTGACTGCAACAATGAGCTCAAGCATAACAACGATTGTAAGGATGGCTCAGGAATGGGCAATGTTTCGTTCTGTTGTGCGTAGGGTCGCTAGGAGTCGGAACCGACTCGACAGCACCTAACAACAACAACATACACGTCTTAGGTATCTAGTGCTGCTATAACAGAAATACTGCAAATGGATGGCTTTAACAAACAGAAGTTTATTCTCTCACAGTTTAGGAGGTTAGAAATCCAAATTTAGGATGCTAGCCCCAGGGGAGGTTTTCTGACTCTGTCAGCTCTGAGAGAGTGTCATTCTCATCAATCTTCCCCTGGTCCAGGAGCTTCTCAGCACAGGCACCCCAAGTCTAAAGGACACGCTCACTCCCAGTTCTTCTTTCTTGTTGGCTTGACGTCCCCCTGTCTCTCTGCTTGCTCCTCTCTTTTATATCTCAAAAGAGATTGACTTTAGATACAACATAATCTTGTAGATTGAGTCCTGCCTAATTAACATAACTGCCTCTAATACCACTTCATGAACATCGTAGAGGTAGAATTTACAACACATAGGAAAGTCACATCAGATGATAAAATGGTGGACAACCACACAATACTGGGAATCATGGCCTAGCCAAGTTGACACACATTTTTGGGGGATACAGTTCAATCCATGACAATACTTATTATATATTTGTCACCATTTTGCATATATAAACTTTAGTCCTGCTTCCTTTACTCAATGTTAGTTTGAAATCACTTTCCCTGTGTTAAAAAAAAAGGGCCTTAGTTATTATTTATAAAGGTTGAATAATATTCTACAGAGTCAAAACACCGTAATTTACTTAACATTTCCTGTAATTTACTTAACACATTCAGATTGTTTACAATCTTTTGTTCTGTTGTAAAACAGCGCAACCATGAATATCTTTGACCCAGTAACCCTACTCCTAGATATTTATTTAGTATAAAATATTTCCTCATGATTTCATTTATGTTTCTTGAGAACTGGAGGATAGGATATTCTTCCATGTATGTGGCAACATTTATACCCCTCCCCTGTGTGTTGGCTCTTCTGTCTCTTGGTGCTTTTATTCTTAAGACAGTTGCAGTTGTCGAGTCAGAGACAACTCATGGTGAGCCACAAATATCATAGTAGAACTATGCCCCATAAGGTCTTCAGTGGCTGATTTTTTCAGAAGTAGATTACCATGCCTTTCTTCTGAGTCTCCTCTGGGTGGACTAGAACATCCACTCTTTCAAGTTAGCAACCTAGAGCGTTAACCACTTGTGCCACCCAAAGACTATTCTTACTCACCCCAAGGTCTCTGAGAAGATTGGCTTATTCTCAAGGCCTGATCCAAGTCTCCTGGTCTGGGGCTTACTTCAAACTTACTTAAATTTAAGTAAAACCTGTGGGGATAGGCTGGACAAGCAGTCACCATGCATAAGCACTCACCCTGAAGAATATCTAGCCACTTTCCTGGAGATTCATAAACAGAAAGAAGAGGAAGAAGGAGAATATGAAACTGCAGCCTACAGGGAGGGTTGAAATTGCTTCCGGAAATCACAAAGGAGAGACACTATCTTTTAGTATTTAATACATATAATAACATGCCTTTATTTGGTTGTTTTCATTTCTGATGTGACATTGCTAAGAGCTATCAAAGGAAGTGATGTGTAAAAATGTCATATAAGCAGGCTTTTTCCCTTTCTCTCTGACCACATGACTCAGAGGCATCATCAGGCCCCCAGCTCCTTATATACTACTCTTCTGAGAAAGCCATGAATGAGATCACCTCCCTACCTCCTTAGCACAAATCCTCCCTGACTTGATCCTGTAGGTTCAATCACCACAACATGGGCATGTGTTTGGGGCTTTATTTTGTGGATTGTCCCTCCTCAGCTTCACCCTCCAAGTGGGAAACGCCCTGAGAGGCAACAGCTGAACCAGGGCAGAAGCCGGGCTGGTCTGTTCCCTGCATGGAGTTTATGGAAGGAACCGCTCTGCAGAAAACACGGTCTGGTTTCGTCAGTAAATGCATTGCAAGGACGTGAGAGAAGAAGAGATAGAGAGAGAACCTATAGATTAAAAGGGACTTTGGACACGTATCCATTGCAAGGTATAGACATAATTAGATTCCTGATTCAAAGAAGCTGTAAAAGAAATCATGATGTTTATGAAGCAATTCCACCACCCATCTGTCAGTTTGTCATACTGCGATGGCTTACATGTTGAATAAAATTCTCACAGCTGGACCAAGAAACAACACCATGATAAACGGGGAAGAAATTGAAGTTGTTGATGATTTCATTTTACTTGGATCAATAACATTCATGGAATCAGCAGTCAAAAATCAAATAATGTATTGTATTGGGAAAGTCTGCTGCCAAAGATCTCTTTAAAGTTGTGAAAAGCAAAGATAACACTTTTATGACTAAAGTACTTTTGACCCAAGCCATGGTCTTTTCAATCGCCTCATGTGGATGAAAAAGTTGGATAGTGAAAAAGGAAGACAGAAGAAGAATTGGTGCGTTCTAATTCTGGTGTTGGCAAAGAGGTTTTGGGTTGATTTCTCCAATAAAATATATCATGGACTACCAAAAGAATGAAAAAATTAGTCTTAGAAGAAGTACAACCAGAATGTTCCTTAGAAGCAAGGATGATGAGACTTCATCTTGCTTACTTTGGACCCGTCATCAAGAAAGACAAATTGCTGGAAAAGGATATCATGGATGGTAAAGTAGAGAGTCAGTGAAAATGAGGGACTCCACCAATGAGAGGGATTGACACAACAGCCAAATCAATGGACTCAAAGATACTAATGATCACTCTGTTACAGATGAGGTCACCATGAGTTGGAGCTGACTCAATTCCAACCAATAACAACATGAAGCAATTGGAAATTTGAACACTGACTGTGTATTTAATGGTGTTTGGAACTATTTATTATTTTTAGGCATGATGATAGTATTGAGGTTATATTTTATTTGAAAAGGACTTCTTATATTTTAGTGGTTCATAGGGAAACATTTAAAGGATAAAATGATATGGTGGTAAGTGTAGAGAAGAAACAAGTTGGCTATGAGTTGATTCTTAGTAAAGCAGTGGGCCAGATTTTTCTTTTGGAAACCCCATCCCCCAAATGTCAAGATCAGGAGGATTTTCTCTGGGCCCAATCAATACCTCAGATAGAATTCTCCATAAGCTCACATATTGGGACCCCTGCATTTAGAAGGACACGAAGTTGAAGGGAAGGCTTGTGTCTGATGGCAAGCCCACAACCTACAGGTCTCATTTACCTCATTTTGCAAAGCTCTAGACTCCACCCCCTTCTGCTGTGCCTGGCATATCTACGTCAGAGTTTTTGGTTTAATTTCTCCTGATAGAGGGAGCAGAGTCCCCTGACTGTGTGAAGACAGTCCAGTTGTGCTTCATCAGTCCTGGACCACCCCACCCCCCAGCATTCCCTTGCCTTCAAATCCTGATCTCCCCAGAGTCTTTACAGCAGAAAGACCTGTCTGTCCATATCCAGATGAGCGGGTTGCAGCTTTGACAGTTTTGCAGGGCTAAGTGCCACTCTTTCACTCTCTCTCACATCCACATCCCTGCTTTGCACGTTCTAGCTTCATTTGGTTTTGGTGATCCTTCCTGAATCCTCAAGAGGAACCAGCAAACATCTCAGCTCAGTTATTGGCAGTATGGTGGGGTGGCCTAAGTAACTCCCCTGTGGGGGCCTGACTTGAGCTTATTGGCCAGAACAAGCACGTGCTTGGCACACAGAACTATGAAGGCATTTAAACTGGTTGAGCAGGCATGGCCCTGTTTTCTGGTGGGTTTTGTCCTGGTGAGACTGTGTAAACGTATCAAAAGACTGAGGCCAGTTAGAGGACCAACAGTGAGAGCCTCTCTCAGGGCAAGACCAGTGTGGACTGTAGTCAAATCAGACGCTAAAGAACCCTAATGTATGATTCTGTTCACATGAAGTTCAGGCAAAGCTAATCTAGAGCGACGGAAATCAGATCAGAAGTTGCTCCTGGTGGGGCTGGGGAAGGGGACTGACTGGAGAGAAGCATGAGAGGACTTTCTGGAGCAGTGGACATATTCCCTATCTATATGTGAGACGGAAAGTATATCATTTGTCAAATCTCATAGAACTAGGGTGAATGGCATCTCTCTGAGAGTACTTTCTTGTATGTTTTGACTTTTGAGATCATGTTACTGTTTTGCATATTGAGTAAAAGAGTAAGTACAAATTAAATCAAAAGCTTGGGAAAATTATCCTGCTAATGGTGGTCAGGAGAGATTCATTTATTCTCCATCGCATAAAACCAAATTAGGGAACGACTTTGATTTGATGTCTAAGCCAGAAGTTCCTGTTCTGGTCTAAGGATGGCACCAGAGAGGCCCCAAAATCCCCTAGAATGGATGGATCCACCATGTTGTGCAGATGTTCATTTTTTCCAGGAAGAATTTGCACTGATTCCATCAGATTCTCCAAAGGGTCTCTGACCCAATGGGTTTGGAAGCCACTATTCTAAAGAAGCCCCTGGGAGCTGCAAATGGTTAATGTGCTCAGCTGCTAACTGAAAGATTATAAGTTTGAGTCCAGCCAGGGGTGCCTTGGAAGAAAGTCATGGTGATTTACTTCTGAAAAATCAGCCTTTGGAAACCCTGTGGAGCGCAGGTCTAGCCTGACACAGATGGGGTCACCATGAGTTGAAACCAACTCCACGGCAACTGGTACTGATATTCCAAAGAAATTGTCTCATAAGCTCGATGCTGGAGTATCTAGGAGGTATAAAACCCAATCCCTCAATTATTGATGAACTACATTTTTTATGAATCATATCTCCAAGAGCTGGGAGGCTGACATTTGTTTCTCTTGGTCTTACGCCACCCTCAAGGTGAGTGAAGATACTTGGAGGCCACCATCCACCCAAGGGCTCTGAGAGTGAGGTCAGAGGCTCCATGTCCTCCTTATTAGCTCCAAACTAATGTATTAGAACAAACAACTACTTCTGTACTCAGGAGTTTACAACTTTTGTTTTTGATACCACTTATGCTACTTTTTTTTTATGCTACAGCAGTCTCAGTTTGGTAACAACTGTCAACATACCCCAGGCTGCCCAGAGCTCAGACCTTCTTTATGATGTTGTCTCATTTTCCTAATTGGGACCTCTCCTCTCCCTGCAGGCCACCATCCCACCCAGGTGAGTTCACTGCCATTTCAAGGGGGTCTAGCTGGAGGGGCTGAAGCAAGAGTTTTAGGTTTCAGATCCAGCTCAGTGCTAAACTTGCTAAATGATCCAACACCAGCCCCTTAAATATTAGTTTAATGGGGGGAATCCCTTTAGTGTAGGATGAGAATATCATTACATTAGGATGATTCTTGAGCAACTTTCAAGCCTGAAAGATGGATTTGAGGGGGATTGCTGCAATGACATACAACCCTATAGATGATTATTCAGCAACATTTCAAGAACCACTTAGTGAGCACCTACTATGTACCAGGCACTGTTAGAGGTACTGCAGTTAATAAAACGGAGAGCTCCCTGCCCATGAAACTCCTACAAATAACAGCACCCATAATATTAAAACTCTCATTTATTCTCTGTCTCATAGACACCCAGAAGTGTGGGTTTCCTAAGTAATTTTGTATGGAACATATGACAGTGTGAATAAGAGAGCTTAGGAAATGCATCATTGCCTTCTCATGGGAAAATGCCAGTGCTCATTAAAATGCAGGAACCTCTTTAATCCACTACATGGGTCCAAAGTTGGCTGATCACAAAACCCTTTTTGAAACCCTTTATGACACCATGTGTAATTCAGCTTAAAAAAAAAACCCAAACCCATTGCCATCAAGTCAATTTCTATTCATAGCGACCCTATAGGACAGAGTACAACTGCCCCATTGAGTTTCCAAGGAGCACCTGGTGGGTTCGAACTGCCAGCCTTTTAGTTAACAGCCATAGCTCTTAACTACTACACGACCAGGCTTTCCATAATTCAGCTTAGGAAATGCTAATCTTCAGGATCAATTGCACATCCCTATGGTAACATTCAAAGACTACCAAGATTGGCTGCCTTCCATTCTCCGCATCTTCCTGCTTGTCTTCCCCTGGCTCCTTCGCACTTCCCTTCTCCTTCAAGGGCACTGAGGCTGAAAGCTCGCTATTCTCCAGGCTGTTTCTCTGCCTAGACTGACTTTCACGCTTCACCCCATCTCTATCTTTGTCTGTCAAAATCTCACTCACCCTCCAAAGCAGAGCTCCAATTCCTCCTGCCCTGCCCTGACTCTCCAACCTTTCTCCTAGCCGCTGGCCCATGGGATAGATGGTTTGTGACAAATGGCCCCTATAACCCCTGCCAGCCCTGTATACATGCTCCATTGCAATGTGACTCTGACTCTTCTCCTAAAAAGAGATGAGTGTAATTGCTGCCACTTGAGTTTGGACTGGATGATGTATTTTGGCCAGTGAGACATCAGAAAATGTGAATCAAGCAGAGACTTGAAAAGTGTATTGGAGCTTGGCTTCTTTTGATGCTCAGAATACCTGTGTCACCAAGAGAACAAGACCAGGATGGTCTTCTGGAGGATGAGAGGCCATAACTGACATTAAGTCAACCGCCATACATGTGAATGAGGCCATCCTAGACAACTCGGGTCTAGCTGAGCCAGCCAGACCACAACTGTCCAGGCAATCAAGAGAGCACAAGTAAGTAACGCTTGTTGCTTTCAGCCTCTATGTTGGGGTTGACTTCTTGTTCAGCAAATCTACCTTTTACAGCCCCCAGGCAACTCCTTCTTGTGTTCCAGCCTGACTGCAGCATCCCCAAGCACAGAGCCATATTGACTTATTGACGTACACTCCTGTGATGTTCCCTCAGGACTCAGCATCCTGCCTCACTCACTCAAGGTGCTGATGTGTTTGTCAATCAACAATTTGCTCAAAGTTTCCACTGGCCTTCGAAGGACAGTTAGTAATTTAATTCCTTTAGAGGCAAATCTAGATCCCTAAGCACCAACTAAAAACAAACATGTCACATCAAATTCTTCTAGGGAAAAAGTTAACAGCTCATAAGCTTTGAAATCAGATGACTGCCAATGAAGGGCACTTGCTAGGGGTCTTCAAACCCAAGGCATAATAGAACATCGTCCTTTAGATTCAGACTGTCCCTCAGGGCCCTCCCTCAGCTCCTGCTGAGAACTTAAGGCCAAGAGGAATTAAGAATTTCCTAGTTCCAAATGAGTTGAGGCAGGATTGGTTAGAAATATCAACATACAAGCTACAGATAAGAGCTTTTCAACTGTCAGAATTCTGGTAGAAATCCATTTTTGGCTAAAGGCACTAAATGAGAAATGGGAAAGTAAAATTTTTCTATTTTTTCTTTCGGATAGAGATAAATGATACTCCCTGCTATTTTAAAATCCCACCACAAAAATATACAGAAAACTTTAGCCTCAAGGCTGGAAATGAAGAAAGTTGGACTATATGATCAATATAGTCGTACACACAGGCAATCCTGTCTGAAATATCATCTATCAGTTCATAACAAAAAGCAAGGATTTCTACAGGGACATATAGCACCCAAGGTCATTTCAAACAGTTTAAATTAGTACCTGGGAGAACAGGATAGACGTTCTCTGGTGGCTGTGCCTTCTGGGTTCCACAATATATTAGTGAACGCAAGTACCAGTCACTGTCATGTTGGTATAATATAATAGGAGTTTATGTCTCACTTGTGTAAAGTCTAAAAGGAGTCATCCTTATAAGTGCTGAAGGGGAACTAGGGTGGGATAGGGGTAGAAGTTCGCCACACAGTGCCTCAATCATCTTCAGCATGCAATTTCCAAGAGTACCCTGAGTGTTGACATCCAGCCAACAGACAGAGCAAGAGAGAAAAGATTGTGTGTGAGACTGTTGTATGCACTAGGCCCTTCTGCCCACATTTCATTGGCTGGAACTCAGTCACGTGACCACATCTAACTGCCAGGGAGGCTGAGAAAAGTAGTCCAGCTGTAGGCCAGGAGAAAGGGGGGTGGATAGCCTTCCTGTGCTTCATACGGATTGCTACCCATGAATGATTTCCCACCCCAACATAATCGTATCCCATAGATGGATCATGGTACATCCAGTCTGGGAGACTCTATTCAAAGAATGTCCACTTGCCCAATCAATATGTGTTTTGTAGGAGATCTGAGTGCATGCTGAAGTTCCTTCCCATATAAAACCAATGAATGACTGATTCAAAAACCCTAATTTATAATACATTATTTTCCTAGGATCAGTCTAAAAGCTATACGGCATAAAAGACAAATAAGTCACCATTTCCCCCCATTAGAAACTTATACTCTAATTGAATAGACTTGCCATATTGATAAAATATTTGTGAATAATGCAGCATCTATCTGCTTACATGTTGCTTTGTGTCATATGTGCAAGCATGTTTACATATTTTCTAATATAAGTTACCAGTATATAAGACAGGATAAAATTAATTAATTAAAAACAAGTGAAAAACAGAACAGATGCTTAGGTGCTAATTTGTACAACATGGTAGCCACTTAAACGGAGTGTGAAAATGAAAAACTATCACAGGTTACAGTTACGAGAAAAGTCTACAAGCAGAAGGTAAGACAAGTTGAGCTTTAAAGTTGTGAATATTTTGAAGAGAAAATCAGGGGGCAGGAAGCATGGGTGTGGACCATAGGGAAGACATCAGTGCATGCGTGCGTGACCTGGCAGCAGGGAGAGTCCTACTAAGAGTAGTTAAAAAAAAAAGTTTAATGGGCAGAGCAGGGCTCAGATAAAAAGGACCTCCTTTGTCCAGCACTGACTTAGGCACCAGGAAACAGCAGCAGGCAAATTCATTTATCACATCATGCACAAGTATAAGCAGGGTTTGAGGACCTTGACATTGTTTTGGTGGGGGAGACTTTTCTGGAGAACCGACACTTCGGGAGTTCTGCAGGGTGACTAGGTGTTACTAAGGAAATCAGTTTTGACTTGATGTGTGCAGAATAGAGAGCTACAGCAGGGCAGGTTCTTGGAATCAAAGTGGCATGATGTAGAAGAGTTCTCATTTTGTTTGTAAGAAGCACCTTTAGAGAAGGAGAGAAAGATTAAAGGCAAAAATATTCAAACATATCTTAAAAGGGTCACTAAGGAAATTTTTTTTTTTTAAGGAAATTAGGGCATACATCTAGTTGTCAAGAGAAACGATCACAACAGGGATACAGTCACAAAGCCTGTCTTCAAAAAATATCCAAAAAACAAAGATATTTTCCTTGAAAAAATTTGTAGCCAGAGTTGAGCCAGGCTCCCCATAAGTCATTGTTAAGCCTGGCTCCCCATAAGTCATTGTTAAGCCTTCCTTGTGGAAGTGGGGGGCCCAGGTGTGAAGCTCTGACAGGTCTCCTGCCAGGGCAGGCTCTGACACCAGGAAACCAGAGGAAAGCTGCATGGCCCACCCGCAGAGCAGCGTGGGACATGGGCTTCCTGAGGGGGTGAATACACATCACTGCCTGTCTCCCATTCCATACCACTGTTTGCCCACCTGAGCCCAGAGGCCCACCCATTCCTGCCTCTGCAGGGAGCACGCGGACAGCTGCACTCTAAGTGAAGCCAGGAAGTGCCTCAGAGTCACCCCGGGAGTTTTGCATCACAAGGGAACATTATTTCCTTGACTTGGAAGGCTGTGTTTGCCAGGGGCCCCCAGGGAGCTGATGAGGTGATAATGTGGGGACTGACAGTGCCTTTGGCCTCTGTGGAAAGTTGCCCTGCACCACCACCATGAGGATGGCCTGGCTCTGGGCAAAGCAGGCCAGTGCTCGACAAGGCAAACACAGAGTGGGCCCAGGTTTGGCCACATGGGAGGTGGCTGCTGTCGGCCAGGGTCTTGCTAATGTGTCATGCTGGCTCCTCATAAAAGGTACAAATTAGAGGCCTGTCAGAGTCACCAAAGTCAGAAGGCAGTTTATACACCAAATAGTGTTTCCACTGGGAGCAGTGCCTTTCTTTTCTAAGAAGACCCAGTGCAAGGCATTAGACCAAGCTCCTCGCACCCCCTGTGCAGGCATCTGTCTCTCAGGCAGTTCGTTTGCACAGAGCTCAATTCCTCGGTCACCAGTGGTGACAGGCAAGGAGGACTTGGCCTTTTCAAAATCAGTCTAGAGATTGTCAACAACAGAGAAGAAGCTAGAGCAATTGCCCAGATTACATAAAACAAAACAAAATCGTAAGCACCATAAGCAGCTGCATTTTTTGCCTTGGAATAAGAAAGGGACTGAAGGTAGCCCTGGAATGGGGGTGTTGCCCATATTGAGTGTGAGTGTTTCATAAGAAGGACAGCTTCTGTACTCCCGTCTGTCGGTTTGTCTTACTATGGTGGCTTGTATGTTGCTGTAATGCTGGAAGTTATGTCATCGATATTTCAAATACCAGGAGGGTCACCTATGGGGGAGGTTTCAGTGGAACTTCCAGAGTAAGACAGACTAGGAAGAAAGGACTAGCAATCTACTTCTGAAAATTAGCCAGCAAAAACCCTCTGGATCACAGTAGTATATTGTCTGAGACAGTGCTGGAAGATGGGCCCCTAAGTGTTGGAAGGCACTCAAAATTCACAGTGGAGGCAACATGAGCATGTCAATGATTGTGAAGATGGCACCACCCACCCACTGCCGTGGAGTGTATTCTGACTCATAGTGACCCTATCGGACAGAGTAAAACTGCCCCATAGGGTTTCCAAGGACTGTCCGGCAGATTTGAACTGCCGACCTCTTGGTTAGCATCCATAGCACTTAACCACTACACCACCAGGGTTTCCGAAGATGGCACAGGACTGGCAATGTTTCCTTCTGTTGTACATGGGGTCATCGTGACTTAGAGATAATTTGGCAGCAGCTAACAACAAAAACAAAGCTTCATGGAGAAAAGAGGAGGCAGCTGGGATCCGTGGTGGCATCTGGGGAACAGCCACCATGTAGAGCTGGTGACAGCACTCAGTTCTCCCTCCTCGTGTGCTCACTGGCTGGTGGAGAAGCACACCTCAGCACCTGTGATTCAAGACAGGGCAGGGGACAACCTCTTCAGCCTTGGCATCTCAGACCACAGTCCCAGAGCTGCCATCTGCAAGCCACCCTCAGTCAGAATGGACCCCATAGCCTAGATGTGGAGACATCTGCAACTGAGCGCATTCTTCTCACCCAGCACCTTAGACACTTAGTCGCATTATCAATTTCTGGAAAGTGGGGACAGTCTTGGTTTTGCTTTAAATACTGCCAGGAGCCCAGTAATCATTTGTTAAATGGGGAAAGTAATGGTTTTCTTTTACCGTTAGCTAAGTTTCAATCTTCACAGTAATAGGAAAAGTACAAATATTAGCCTGTTATAGGGGCAACCTTTCCTTGATTCTTGGGTTATAGCTCCTGGGATTACAGTCTCTCTCACTCTGAACCTTGGGCAGTTCTAGAGTCCTTGGTCCTGATATTAGAATTGATCAAATGGGTTAACTCTACCTCCCATTTAGAACAGCCTGGACTGGTCACCTGGGAGAACGAGGGCCACGTGTTTCTTATTTCACCCGTGCAGTGCCTAGCCCATGATGTATTTGCAGTAAGCACTCAATGGCCACCTTTTTTTAGTGTCCGGGTGTGGGGGCGTGTTAAGCAGGGACCACTCTACCTGGAAGCTGAGACACAGCCCATGAGTGCTGTCACCACATGGGGCCGTGGGGTTTGCTGGGCCTGGTGACGTGTAGCCAAAGTGGTGCTAAAGCGTATGTGTATCTAGCTTCAACAGTGTTTTGCCTTCTAGGATTTCATATCAAGGGGCCCATAGTTGTATTACAGGTCTGTTTGGCAGATTTTTAAAAATCAGGTAAAATCACCTTTCTGGCAAATTTCAGAAACTCCTGGTGTCTCTGGTTGTCAAGAGGTCTGAGTCTTATTACCCTGAGTATAACCATTCTGGGAGGTCAGGATGAAAGGGGTGTCTGTGGAGTCCATTAAGACCTTCCGAGAAATAGTCGAGGGAACAAGTATTTAGGATGGAAAAGCAAAGCAAAGATAACCTATCTGCTCCCCTTGCCCTCTTTTCAGGTGAGGTCTAGGGAGACCTGTTCAAACTTAATTGTGAGTGGAAAGGCAAGGATCAGCAGCCACGTCTCTGGACAACCTTATCTTCCCTTTCTAGGCCAGCACAGGGACAAGGGGTGGTGGTGGGGATCTGGTAAAGAGAACCGTGGATCCATGACCAGATCCTTTGGGTTTTGATCCTGATCTCATGGGAAGAGTCAGGGAGCTTTTCTGAAGATATGGACGCTGTTACCTCCTGGGGACATACATATCTGGGGAGGCTGTCGGTCTAAGAAAGGAGGAGTGCTTTTGCACAGCATTGGCCTAAATGCAGAGATAAAAATTTTAATATGCTTAGGGAGCCAGAATGAAAATTTAGAAGTCTCCACCTTAAGCATCACTAAATCTGTGCTCCTGAAACTTCTATAAAAGTCCATCCAATTATCTGATCCTGCTACTATCAGATGTTTGTTACTGTTGATATCTTCCAAGTAAGGAATGAATGCTTTGGCCTTTCATTGCTTATCAGGCATTTCGATATTTAAGATTCAGTCACCAAGACCTGAAAAACTAAGTTGTAAAAACACAAGTCATGGTTGTTAAGAATTTTACATGACTTCCCAAAGTCCCCCCCCCCACTTCCCCCCGACAACCCCAGAGATCAAGGAGATTTCTGGGCCGCCTTCCCTCCAGGCCATCTTTGCAAGCACTTTCTGATTGTCCATCTGGCACCCTAATAGTGCTGTAGTACAAGTCTTCAAACAGATCTTCTTGTCATATTTGTGAGATTAGAATATGATAATGGATGTGAAAATGTACTTCGAAAAACCCTGACAGAGCTCTCTGCTTCAGGAAACGCTGTAATGTTTGACAGCTCCGGTCATTTGTTCTGTATTTCCCCAAGCATCTTGCTCGTTAGTATATTTTGCCACATCCTGTGATTTCCTGGAAGTTATATTCATTTTGGAGCATAAAGTAAGAGCTGACACAGCCACACTTTGTAACAAAGCCGATAGTTCCTTGATTGTCTCTAATTAGCAGCTCCTCTGGGACTCTCTTCAGAACCTTGGTCTGCTCCCTAGGAGTCAGCGATTTGTCGCAACAGGCCTCAGAATGGAGGCAGGGATAGGGAAATCCTCAATAGTGAACCGAACAGTTCCAATATTTTTCAGAATAAAGTTCCCTTTTAAGGTCAAAAACACTTAATAGTTGTATGTTTAGCAATCTTCAAAAAAGGGAAATGTTATGGACTCTGTAACCTTTTCAAATGAATTTGAATTTGACCAATCTGCTTTAATAGGATGTTTGCTTTAACTTGAAAAAGAGTACATAGCATATTTCATCAATTTTTACACATGCTTTTTTTTTTTTTTACACCTTAAAACCAATAATATTGGCAAATTTTTGACAATTGATGATATATTAGCCATGGTGTCATAATTCAAATGCCAACTTTTTTTTTCCTCTCATTAGTATATAAAATAAAGGTGGATTTTAGAACTAATGGTATCTTCCATTCAATAAACTACAATGTATGTAGGGAGGCATAGTGTTTAGTCAGCCCACAGCCCAAATTTGGTAATCTTGCAGATTTTTAGGCTCTTGGGAATAATTCTGCTACTCCGTAGTCATCTTCTCCCCCACGACCTAGGAAGTTGCTACTGTGGCTTAGCCCATCGTTTGTATCAACTAACAAATTGTTCCTGTGTATAAAATGCAGAAAAATAAGTAATCCTACTTTCAATCTGGAGCTCTGGTGGCATAGTGGTTTAGAGCTTGACTGCTAACTGAAAGGCCAGCAGTTCGAGTCCACCAATTGATTCTTGGTCGCTATGAGTTAGAATCAGCTTGATAGAAATGAGTTTTTTGTTTTTTTTACTTTCATTCCGGGGAGTGTGTATCTGCCAGATTTGCACTTATGGCTAGTGTGGAAGACTCTGCAGTTTCAGATTTGTTGTGTCAACGTCCAGCAGGGTGGGCCTTCTCTTAAGCTCTATAGCCCAACATCATCCATCGCCATCTTCCAGAGTTTCTTCCAATTGCAATAGAAGACCCAGTAGCTGTCCAGACCAATCAATCATCAGAATGTATATCTGGCAAATGTTCAAAAAAGGATAAAACTTATTAGTAAGCTGTACACAATAATTCACAATTTATTTGATGAGAAAATATGCAAAGTATGCTTTTGGAGAAAATCCCAGCTAAGAGGCACCAGAGATTTCAGAGGAATGGTGGGCCTGGAGGTTAAGGAAGAACACTTAAACTGAGGCAAGCGGAAGAGAGCTTGAGCCAGGTGCTGAAGAAAGGAGTCCAGGTCTGCATTTGATAAATAAATAACTGCTGGCCCCAGCACACTTAGATATGGCCCATAACTTTAAAAAGTGCTGGTTTTTTGAACATCAACCATCTTCTGGGTCCTTTATGTTTGTTGCTGTTTTTAGTTTTGGTCAGGTCGGCTCAGATTCGCGGTGCCCTTATATATAACGGAGGGAGATCTTGCCTCCTCCTGGGCCATCTTCGTGGCCTTGGCATGATTGAGTGTCTCGTTGTAGCTATTGTGTCACTTCATCAGACTGAGGGTTTCCCTCGTTTCCATTGGCCCACTTTACTAAACGTGACACAGTTTTCTAGCGATTTGTCTTTCCTGACAACATGTTCAAAGTAAGTGAGTCGTTTCTAAGGAAAATTCTGGCCTTATTTCTTCTAAGAGTGATCCCTATGGATCACAACAAAAAAAAAAATTGTGTTTATTATCTCACATTCACAACTCTGTGGTTCCATTTTACCAAAGTTTTGTCCCTGTGCCGTATTGCAAAGCTAATAAGTGACCTGGGACCTGGTTGACTCCAAAGCCCATTGTCTTGCCTTTACCCAACACAGCCATCATTGAATGACAGGTAGGAGTCCAGAAAGCAAAAAGAAGGAGCAGGGCATTTCAGGAGGCGGAAGGGGAAATAAAGGCACAGTGCCAGGAGCACATGTCTGCTTCATCAGTTTTTATTGGAGAATTACTGTAAAGGTCTTGTGAGTGATAAGTCTTAGACTTTGTCCCATATGTACTAAGGGGGATTTTGAGTAACAGAGTGTGCTGGTCAAAGTGTGATTTGGGACAGTGCCTCCACCATGTCTGTGCAAAACGAATTGTTAGAGTAGTACAGTTGGCAATAGCTGGGTGGAATGGAGGCAGTAAGAATATCTAGCAGGCAACATTTTAATGAAGAAATAATCCTTCACGGTTCTTGTTGGCAGTCACATAGTCTTGGGACCAAATAGGCTGGGGTCAGAATCCACAGGTGGCATTTAGTAGCTGTGCGACATAGCAAAATGAGTTAGCTTCTTTGAGTCTCAGTTTCCTCATCTGTAAAGTGGAGACAATACTGCTAGATAATGAAAATAAAGCATTCTGCACAGTACCTGGAAATGGAAAGCATTAACAAAACATAATTGTGTATTATTGATATTGTTATATTTGCTCCAATTAGTCTTAGAGGAACTTTCCAAAGAGCTAACTGGAAAGTTCTAGATGATATTACCCAATTCCCTTTTTCAGGGTATCCTTTAATCTTGACTTCACTGCTATTTCCAGACATGAGTCTGGCAAATGAGTATTGAGAAAACTCAACCAAGAATGACCCTAAGTATCCCTCAAGCACTGCCTTTTCTTGTCTGAGTTGGTCTTCCCTCATTCTGTAATTGCCTCCATATGCCAGGTCCAGGTATGACAAGTGACCCTTCAGACTTAGATGGGAAGAAAAACAGTTTTGTAGTTAGAGCTCCTGTTCCTTCATTTCTTCTCCCAGTAGATGGGTTAAGCTCTAGAGCTGACACTCCATCTTGTGGGCAGTCAAGGACTGCGAACCAAAACCCATTGCCGTTGACTCGATTCCAACACATAGCAACCCTATAAAACAGAGTAGAACTTTCCCAGAGAGCTTCCAAGGAGCGCCTGGTAGATTCTAACTGCCGACCTTTTGGTTAGCAGCCATAGCACTTAACCACTGTGCCACCAGGGTTTCCAGCAAGGACTACAAGAGGGGAAAATAAGCCAGGGGAGAACAAAGCTCTTTAATGCTGACTATACGACTTTGGGTTATATAAAATCCTGCCATACACTCTGTTGATGTTGGATAGACCCATTCTGTTGGTGCTTAAAATAAGGCCTTAGAGCAGCCATAGATAGATGGATAAGTAGGTAGGTAGGTAGATAGATAGATAGATGATAGATAGACAGACAGATAGACAGACAGACAGACAGATAACTGCATTCAGTAGACTCTGGCTCATGGTGAGCTTACGTACAACACAATAGAATGTTGCTCGATCTTGCATCATCCTCGCAGTCACAATCACTGGCATATTTGAGTCCATCGCTGAGGCTCTTGTGCTAATCTGTCTCACTGGTGGTCTCCCTAGTGCTCGCTGGCTCTCTACTTCAACCATGATAACCTCTCCTAGTGACTGATCCTCCTGATGATGTGTCCAAAGCAGGCAAGTTGGGCAATACTCTGTTGTTACCATAGTCCCCCTTCATGGCTGTAATCTTGTGTATGTAGATTGCCAGGACTTTCTTTCTTCACCACTGGGTGAATTTGAGTCACCAACCTTTCTGTTAGCAGCCCAGTGCAAACCATTTGTGCCACCAAGGAACCTCATAGGGTTTACACTGGCTGATTTTTCAGACCTACCAGGCCTTTCTCCCTCCTCTGTTTAGCTCTGCTAAAACATGTCCACTATGAGTGAGCTTGCTGGTATTTTGAATACCAGTAGTATAGCTTCCAGCATCATAGCAACATGTAAGCCTTCACAGTATGACAAACTGACAGGTGGTGGGGGACAACCATGGAGGACGTGAAACACTTCACCCCAGGCAGCTGGTGCCATGCATTCGTGCTGGATGACAGTTTTATGATCCTAATAATTATCCTTCAAAAAAAAATGATAATGGGAGAACTTAAGATCACTTGTTGATCACCAAGCCCTGTGTGTTTTGTTTCTACAGGCAATAGTTTTGTTTTCTTTTGTGAAACCTTGTTGACTGTTGTTGTTAGGTGCCATCGAGTTGGTTCCAATTCACAGCAACCCCATAGGACAGAGTAGAACTGCCCCATGGGGTTTCCAAGGAGCAGCTGGTGTATTTGAATTGCCAACCTTTTGTTTAGCCCCCGAGTTCTTAACCACTATGCCACTAGGGCTCCTTGACTAGGGCCCAGGATTTATTTGGCTGTAAGTACTGATTCCTTCATGAGCTTGGAGGAGAGCTGAGCTTATAAAGTGTGGACAAGGACTCCTCCCCCCCACACCCCTGCTCCCTCCACAGGTATGAGAAGCCCTTCCCCTTTATCTAGTAAATGGACCTCAATATGGGGGCAAGGAGTGGGAGTTCTTAAAACCCGTGTCCAGGCCCCACCCCAAATCAATTATATCAGAATTGTTGAGGATAGAATGTAGGCATCCATAATTTCTCATGTGTACCTCTGGTGGAAGGATTTGCCAGGGCAGAAATGAAAGTTGCCCTTCTCAGGTGTGCTAGTGAGGGAGGGACGGGTGCCTGGGGCAGGGGAAGCAGTACCAACTGCTTCTGCTACAGGACCTGATGTTCTGCCTCTCAACTTCTAAGACAGTGAATCACTCTCTCCCTTTTCTCTCCTTTCTCTCTCTCCTGAAGAATCTCAAAGAAAAAGTGAAAGAACAGAGAAGAGGGTATGAAAGTTTCACTCTCAGCATTTTCCCCCAAAATTAATTTGATTCATGCTGCCTTTTGAGGGAAGGAGAATAAATTAGGTGTTGATTTTTACATGCATTTTTATAGTTTCTAAATGCTTTTTATGCCAATTTAAGGCTTTAAGAAACAAACCTCATTCTTTTCTTCAAATACAATATCCATACGCAAAGTTAGAACTATCATACGGCAAAAAAAGAAATAGTCTGTTATGACTGATCTTGATTTAATAAGTACTTGATTCTTTGATTCATGACTCTTTGTTTTTAAGGCATCCGAGTGGCTCTGTATGTTCTCTCAGTTATTGGCGTGTGTGTGTGTGTGTGTGTGTGTGTGTGTCCTCTGAAGGATTAGACCTTGGAGAAAATCCACTTTCACCCAAACTCACAAAGTGGTGCTGATGGCCAGCTGAGAACTGGCCTGCAAGGTCTGCCTCTCTGTGGGAAATAGAACGAGTGCACCAGGCTTCCCCGGGGTGGGCCTGGGCTGAGCGCTAAGAGGTGCTCAGGGAATCAGCCTGCTCATGCCCTCGGGGTCCTTCATGAGCTCTTTGAACTGCTCTCCCTGAGGCTCAGACAGAAGTTGGCATCAAAATCCTGGATTCCAGTCTGCCATTTACTAGCTCTGTGGCCTTGGCCAAGTCACTTTACAGATGAATAGACTAAGACTCTGAAAAGCCAAGTGAAAGGCAATTCAACAAGACATCGATAGAAATTAGGTCTTTAAGAGTACTATAATTCTTGTGTAGCCTCCCCCTTCTACCTTTTTCAGCTTTCCCAGCTGTTTCAATGACATCAGCATTGCATAGAAGGCTGTTTGGTTATTCTGGAGAGTGGGAGTTAGAACTCTAATGCAAGTCATTTATAAAACTCTGGTTACCTTATTATATGGTCATAAGAATAAGGACTAAAGCATTAGAACCACTTGACTAGTTGAAAAAGAGGTATTACTCTTTTATTTGAATAAATATTACTATAAAATTCTGTGTAACAAAAATAATTTAAATATCCCAAATACATAATTTTTCCAGATAACACAGGACAAGCTCCCTGACTTAGCATCTTTGTCCAAAACAATGTCAAAGCAAGGGTGACCAGAGCTGTCTGGTGTCAACCGAGTACTACTATTTATTTGAGTTCCATTTTTTCAAGGCAACTTGAGGTTAAAGAAAAGCTAGTGACTCATTCAAAAAGTTATTTCATATTACATCCTTGTAGACATTGCAGGAGCACACCTGGAAAATATGGAAGGATGCAGAGAGGTGACCAGTTTGCATAAGAAAAACTTCAGCTGACAAAATACAGGTAATCAAACCGGAAAATGCAAATTGCTCATTAACGTCTGAGACTCAATGAACCTGGCCATTAAGATTCAAAAAACAAGGGACTTTCACCCACAGCTTCCAATCAGCCTTAAAAATGCCACAGAAGGTACTGTCCTTCACTTTGGGGACCATGGAGGGAGAAAGCAGCAAACCTCTTCTGACCCAAATGGAAGCTGTGGGTCCAGGGGAGAGAGTGCGCCCAGAGCTGCAGATGACAGCACTTCCTGAAAATGTTTCTGTATGTTCTACCCACATCCAGAACCAGAGAGACACAGCACTCATGTGTTTGAGTGTAAGCTGTACACGTATGAATGCACTGAGTCCATGACTATGAACGTTTGTGTGAATGAGAGTGTGTGTGTGTGCTTAGAAAAGTACGTGTGTGAGAGTCTGTGCACATGTGTGATGTGATCGTGTATAAGGGAAGGTGAATACGAATGCCTATGCAAGTGTGTGCTCTGCCTCCATAGCTGTGTGCTCCATTTATGGTGGGCACATGTGATGCCCCTTTGCCTCCCTTTCTTCTCAGTCTGGAAAGCAGCTCTTAGAAGTGCCACAGTATTTCTTTGGAGAATGTCCACTGTTTGTGCTGGTGAGCCCTGTTTGTCCTGGTGAGTGGCAGACTGGGGACACCATGTCTAGCCCTTGGGATTAAAATAGCCACGCAGGTTTCCTCTAGGAGAGACACAACTCAGCTTGTGGCCTCCTAGACTCGGTGTCAGGTAGACGCCCCACACGCCCAGGGCAGCCAGCCGCGAAGGTCATGGCGTGCTGCACCATGGCTGTCCCAGCACCAGGCCCGTGTATGTTTGTCATCGACCCAGGCCGTGGCAGCAAATATTTTCCATGGCTCACCAAGGAGAGAGATTTCATAGAGAGCTCTGTGTGGACCAGCTACAGTGGGGTCTGTAGCTACCTAGAATTTATAGGCTACGTGTGTGGATTCCCTTGAAAATATTAACTTCAATTGTTAATGCTCGACTTTATCTAAAAAGAAAAAATTCTTAAGGCTTATAAAAATCCGTTAATCTTAAAAAAGTAGCAGTTGGTTGCTGGAGAAGACGGGCTTCAGGCTGGGACACAAGCAGCGGGGTGCCCAGACACCTACGATGACTCCCAGGCCGGCTCACTCGGGGGGTGGCTGGCCCCCTTACCACCTGTGGAACCTTGGAGCCAGGCTGTCCCTAGAGGGCTGTGGTATGGGTGGCAGGGTTTGGACTCTGCTGGTGAGGGTAATGTGCCAGCCCTCTGCGTGCTCAGGGATCCAGGGAGGGCTCATCGGAAACCTAGATAGGAGAAACACACCTGGGCTTCCACCTCGTGGTCCCAGCCCACCTCTCTAAAGAATTTGGGAAGATAAATGACCGGAGAAGGGACACACGCTTCATGCTTGGACTTGGCTGTGGCGACAGAGGTGGGGAGCACAGGACTGACATCAGCCGGTCCCACTGTTGGCACCTTCACCTCCAGGGAAAAGAACTCGATGTCCAGGCAAAACACACTGAAATGAAACAAAGTTCCTGAACGTTAAACTGAACGTTAAAACCTTCCAATCTGTGGCGTTCAGAGAAAGCCAAACCGAAGGAATAGGTTTCACAGGGCAGAGTTTTAAACCCAGTGGAGGAGTGAGCCGAATGATCAAGCAGCTTCCTCTCCAGCTCTGAACCATTCATCTGGAGCCCAGAGGCAGGGGGCTAAAGAAAATTTCAGCAAGTTCTAATTTTTCCTCCTTCTACAGGCAGACAGACTGGTGGATGGGTAAGCCTTACACCCTTCTGCAGACAAACCTGGGCTCACCTGTACACTTTCGGCCATGGTTTTCAGATTATCAGTCTGAGAGATGGGGCTAGTCAAGGTTCCTGCTTTGTAGTGATGTTATGAGGAATAGAAGAGGTAAGGCCATGGGTCCCAGCACCGTGACACTGATGATATCACTTCCCCCACCAACTCCCATGAGGCCCTGTCATTTTTGTTTCTTTTCTTTCCTTCTCTCTTAAAAGGTACAGTTTTAACAGTGACAGACAATGTATTGATTCATTCAAAAGGCATTTGCTTAGTACCTGCTGTGAGCAGCATTGTACTAGGTACTGGAGATAAAGCGATGAATAAGGTGTGCTCACATTGCCACAATATAGGATGTCCCAGTGGGAAGGAAGGAACCTTAATGTCCCCCGGGGTATGATAGCCACATGTCAAGATTTGCCCAAGGCAATCCATATTCCTGTTGCCTCGGAGTAATTTTGATAGTGTCCTTTTCACTCTCAGGAATGGCTCAAGTTGGAAGATGAGGAAACCAGCATAGAGCTGAGGTTCTCTCAGACACAGACACTCCAGTTGAGATCTGCTGTCCCTTCCTGGGCTTTCAGAAATTCCCACTGCCTTTGGCCTCAGGGGTGCTGTGGCCAACAATGTGGGGGCAGAGGCAAGGAAGCAAAGGGGAGGAGGGTCCTTTCTATTCTTGGGGTCCTGGTGGCACCATGGTTAAGAGCTCAGCAACTAATCAAAAGGTTGGCAGTTAGAATCCACCAGCTGCTCCTTGGAAACCCTATGGGGCATTTCTAGTCTACCCTACAGGGTCGCTATGAGTTGGAATTGACTCAATGATGATGAGTTTTTTTTTTTTTTACAGGAGGCCTCAGGGAGCAGAGTGGGAATGTCTTCTTGGGCTGCACAGAGTTTTTAACAAGTCATGGGTACACAGAGGTGAGGTAGTCTCCATCAACGCGAGGGCATCTCCTAATCCCAGTGAGTGTGCCAGTGTTGTGGGCTGCCTTTTCCAGAAACAGCTTCATCCTCTTGTCTTCCACCTCACATGACGCTCTTAAATGAGACTCTTCCACTGCTTTGTGAGGGGTGGGCCTGTGTTTCTGTGCCAAGCCCTGGGCACACCTGTGGAGCTGTCTAGACTCAGAGATCCTGGCAAAAGTGGTATTGTGTAACTTCTGGGGCTAGGTCATAAGAGGTGACACGCTTCCACCTGGCTTGCTCCATCTCAGGACCTGCACCTTTGGAGCCCTGAGCTGCCACGTGAGAAGTCTGTTTTCTTGAGGCTGCCTTGCCAGAGAGGCCACGTGGAGGTAGGCACACCGAGGAGCCCCTGCCGTCCCAGATCCTAGCTGTGTGTGTCACCCCTGTCCAAGTACTGGATCTGTGAGTAAAAAGCCTTCAAATCCGAGCCCCGGCCCTGAATCTTCCATCTGAGGCCCCAGGCATTGCTGGGGGAAGACAAGTCAGTTCCACAGTGCCATCTGAAGCCCTGACAGAACCTGTGAGGCATTTTATACATGTCATAGTTTTAAGCCACTAAGTTTTGGGGATGACTTCTTACACAACATAGCAATTGGAACAGACAGTGACATAGGACATATTCCAAGGGCAGCATTTTGACCCGGGCTCTTCTAAATAGCAAGACACTAGTGACAATTTATAAGTCTGCCCTTTCCCATCAGATACTATTTTATGAAAACAAATCTTATAGATGCTCCATCCTGGTTATGATGTAGATCTGGAAAGAGAAACGGTGGGGAAGAATACTAAACCTATAATGCTTCCAAGAATATTCCACCAAGCGTTAGTTCAATGTGATGATAGTAGCTGTTTGGAAACAAAACAAAACAAAACAAAACAAAACCATAGGGTAGTGTTATGGATTGAATTGTGTGCCCCAAAAAGATATGTTGAAGTCTTAACACTTGGGACCTGTGAAGATGACCTTGTTTGAAAACAGAGTCTTTGAAGGAGTTATCAGTTAACATGAAGTCACATTGGAGTAGGGTGGGCCTTCATCCAGTCTGATGATGTCCTTATAAAAAAGCAGGACATAGAGACACAGACACAGAGGGAAGATGGCCATGGGAAGATGGAGGGGAGAAGTTGGGGTGAGGTAGCCACAAAACCAAGGAATACCTGGGGCTACCAGAAGCTGGGAGAGATAAGGAAGGATCTTCAGAGAGAGCATGGCTCAACTGACACCCTGAATTTGGACCTCTAGCCTCCAGTACTGTGAGACGGTATATTTCTACTGTTTTAAGCCACCCAGTTTGTGGTACTTTGTTACGGCAGCCCTGGGGAGCACATACAGGCAAAGAAGAGAATGGGCATTGCATGCTCAAATATGGGAAACACTGAGTGTAACAGAGCTGATGGTGCCCACCCAAACCCCTCAGACCCATTTGTCCAGTACACGCTGGTGGCACCCTATTATGAGACCCTGTGCCTCCCTGCCTGGGGCTTTCTCCCAGCTTGCACAGCACCCACTGGAGAGCCAGGAAATCGGTGCCACAGGACATCCCCTGGTAGATGATGGACTGGAGGGGGAAATAGCCACCACACCTTCTTCATCTTCTGAGGTGTTTTCTCTTCTGTCTCCCAGAGGTCCCCAACTGGATTGAGCCCCAGGTGTCCTCAGCGGCAGTCTGAGCAATAACACATGTTCTATAAGCCAGGTCCCTTCCCTGCCTCACTTACCACTTCCTAACAGTGCTTCCTGGAGTCACATCTCAAGTAACTACTTTCAACAAATGGAGCCTTGTTTCTGGGTTTGCATCTGGGGAACCCAGATTCAGCCACATTTTTTTTTTTTTTTTTTAGTTTTTCTGCACAATTCTTAAGAGATGGATACACTAAAGTTCATTGAAAATTCCCAAGGTGGGTAATGAGAACTGTGTTTCAGAAATGTGTCTGGCCATAAAAATCCTTCCCCCGCCCCGCAGAACATCTCACACTGCTCCTGTTTCTTGAAACCAGCTTGGAGAAATGTAGCCTTAAACGTATTTGTCAAATCCTATGAAAAGTGACTGATTTATTGAGTAGCAATTTCCCAACTACTTTATGGTCTTTAAATCAGGTGATAGTTTCAAAACAGACTTGAAATTATGTCTGGTCACCTACACACCAAGAGATTAGACTAGTATGTAGAAATATGTGATTTGTTGGCCCTGTACCAATTTAATTATTTTTGTTTTTGCCTGCACCACTTTTAAACTTTATTAAAATGAATGACAGCATTATCTCTGAAAAGGAGAGGCTGTGAGTCTCTGAAACATCCAAAGGTTTGGAGTAAAACTGGAGAAGAATTTGGGCCCAGCGATATTATCCAGGTCCTTGCTCTCCAAACGTAAGCAAGCATGCCCTCCAGAGTCACAAGTTAGTAAGTGTGGACCAGGCCAGGGAAAATGCCTCCAGGGTCCATACTCTTACCCATCTCGCCAGTGAAACTGCAAAGAATGTTGAAACTTGTGATGGGCGACTTTGAATTTCCACCTCTTCAACATATACCCCCTTGCAGAAAGGAACTTTTGAGAAGTTTGGGAAGCATTGATCAAAATCTCTAGCAGCAAAAGAAAGGCCCAGAAAACCGGAGAAACAGTTAAGATTTTATCATTTAACCAGGCTGGTAGTTAAATAAATTACGCCTTCCTAAGGATGATGTAGTTGCTTTCGTTTTGTCTGCTCCAGGGAAACAGGGTGTATGTCTTTAACAAGTTTGACCTTTTTCTTTTGATTCTTCTTTTGATATGTTTTCTTCCCTTTCCTTCTTGCCATAGTCCAGCAGTGACAGACAGGTAATTGTGTGAGGGAAGGTGCTTAGGAGTTGTGGGTTCTTAAAAATGAATTTCAAAGAAATAAAGCCAAAGTTTGATTCTTTAAATAGACAAGTAGAATTGATAATTCCCTACGAATATTGACCAGAACTAAAAGAAAGAAAAAAAAAATCCAACGTTAGAAATAACATTGGCTGCAGATCCTATAGACATTTAAAAGATTATAAACAACTTTCACTGATATATTGACAATCTAGACGAAATCAACAAATTCCTTGAAAAATGTAAAGTAAAAAACTGATACAAAAAAATTGAAAATTTGAGTATGTATATTTCTAAGAACACTTTATTGTGTTTCTGGTGAAGGTTTACACAGCAGTTTAGGTTCCCATTTAACAACTTCTACACAAATTGTTCGGTGGCATTGGTTACGTTTTTCACAACGTGTGAACATTCTCATTATTTCTATTCTGGTTTTTCTGTTTCCATCACCTGGTTTCCCTGCCCCCTTACATTCTCATCTTTGTTTCAAAGTAATTGTTGCCCATTTGGTCTCACATAGCTGACTTTTTAAAGAAACATAGTATTCTGGGTGATACTCACTATTTTGTGAGCCAATCTGTTATTTAGCTACAAGGTGACCTCAGGGGTTAAATTCAATTCAAGGTTTGACAAGCATCTCAGAACAATAGTCTCAGAGAGTCCTCCAGTCTCAACCAGTCCAATAAGTTTGTTTTGTTTTTTAGAAATTTGAGGTTCTGTTCCGCATTTTTCTCCCATTCTGTCAGAGCCCATCTATTGTGACCCTGATCCGAACAGTTGATAGTGCTAGCCAGGCACCATCTGGTTCTGGTCCGAGGATAGACGAGGCTGTGGTTCATGTGGACTGTTTGTCCTGTAAACTGATTTTATCTTTGCATCTTTGGTTTCCTTCTTTCTCTTTTGCTTCAGACAAGTGGAGACCGATGGGTGTATCTTAGATGACCACTCACAAGATTTTAAGACCCCAAACATACCTAACTTAGATGTAGAAGATAACTTTATGAACTATATTATGCCAATTGACCTAGACGTTCCATGAGACTATGGCCGTAAGCCTTCAGAAAACCAATCCAGAGAGGTGTTTAGTTGTGCTTAGGAAGGATCTGTAACTGTGGCCACTTGTGTGCTTTGTTATGTATACGAATCTATGTGCTTACACTAACGTAGACGCATATACATACGCATCTGCGTACACCTCTATATACTCACAAACATTTACCTGTACACACATATGCCTACATACATATCTACATACCTGCACATATATTTTTTGGTTGCTTTTGCTGTTGTTTCAAAATTATATATGCCATAGCAATTACCAGCAGGTCTTTTTCTCTTCTGTACGTTTTTGTTACTTTCACCAAGCTGTACACTTCACCCTCATTTGGTGTTACCTTTCCTGTCACCAAAAGTAACAAGTATCTACCCTCTAGAGAGTGAGTCCCCCTTCCCTCATCCCTGGTAACCACTAACGAACATTAGTTTCTGTATATTTACCTGTCCATATCATTTCCTAAAAGTGAAGACATACTGTAAAAATGGTGTGGTGGAGACATCATCTGACCGCCTCAGAGTCACCATCAGGGTCAACAGCTCAAGGCTAATTGCTGTGAAGTGGAGGTCAGACATACCTCCACCCTCCAACCTCTTTACCAATTCTCACACCAGGTGTCCCTTCCACAGCACTCTCTACTTCTCTGCTGGGTTTGAGAATTTTTTGCAATGGTCACACAGAACTCACAGGTCATACTCTCAGTTATGGAATTTACCAGGGAAGTAACAGGTTACAATTCAGGATCAGAAACAACTCAGGATACAGTTCTTCAATCAGTACAGCCTCTTCTCAGCCATGCCTGCAGGCAGGTCTCTCTTTGGCCATCAGCCCTTCTTGGGCCGCCTCGGCCTCTGCCTTGCTCCAGCAAGTGTTACAAAGCTCTTTAACTCCACCGATAAAGGCCTAGAGGCATCCCACTCCACCACTAAGCCTCAGCCCGAAGACACTCAGCTCTCTAGCTCTGTGGGTCAGCAAGCTTAGCTCTGCCAACAAGTGCTCAGAGGCTCCTGCTACACCGGCAAGCCTCCTGCCAGAAGGTTCTTGGCTCTCTTGCCCCATAAGTCCACAAGTCCACCTCCACCAACAAGTGCGCGGAGGCACCCCACTCTGCCCAGGAGCCTCCTGCCCAAAGGCACTCGGCTTTCTCATTCGGTGGGTACAGGAAGCCCACCAGGCCATCTCTTGCCAGTCTCCTGGTTCTGCTGCCTCTGCCAGTTCTCTGCTACACTTGGTTTGTGCCATCTCAAGTGTTACAGCTCTCTGTCCCCAGGGTCTAAGAGGTTTTCAGCCCAGGGACACTGGGTTCAAAGGATGTGTTTTGCTCCTGGACTTTCTTTCTCGGTGGAAGTGCGGCTTCCCAACCCCTAGTCCTCCTATAGGATGGCTCATTTTAAGCCTAGTGGGATGGTAAAGGAAACCCTGGTGGCGTAGTGGTTAAGTACTATGGCTGATAACCAAAGGGTCGGCAATTTGAATCTGTCAGGTGCTCCTTGGAAATTCTATGTGGTAGTTCTACTCTGTCTTATAGGGTCGCTATGAGTTGGAATCGATGGCACTGGGTTTGGTTTTTTTTTGGGGGGGGGTGGATGGTAAAACTGACCAATCCCCTAGTTAGGATTCCATATACCTTATTTGCAGGGTCCCATCCCCCCAAGGGTACCACATACCTTATTTGCATTACTAGCAAGATATCAATACCCTTGATGGGCCACAAGCACCTCACGTGTATAGTTCTACCCAGTCATAACTGGACCAATAAGCAACATCATAATAAATGGAGAAAAGATTGAAGTTGCCAAGGATTTCATTTTATTTGGATCCACAATCAACGCCCAGGAAAACAGCAGTCAAGAAATCAAAAGACGCATTGCATTGGGCAAAGATGTCACTTTAAGGACTAAGGTGCAACTGATCCAATCCATGGTGCTTTCAATCATCTCGTATGCATGTGAAAGCTGGACAATGAATAAAGGAGACCGAACGAGAATTGATGCATTTGAATTATGGTGCTGGAGAAGAATATTGAATATAACATGGACTACCAGAAGAACGAACAACTGTGTCTTGGAAGAATTGCAGCCAGAATGCCCCTAAGAAGCGTGGATGGTGAGACTCCATCTCACATACATTGGACATGTTATCAGGAGGAATCAGTCCCTGGAGAAGGACATCACGCTTGGTAAAGTAGAGGGTCAGCGAAAAAGAGGAAGACCCTCAATGAGATGGATTGACACTGCGGATAAAACAATGAGCTCAAGCATAACAATTATGAGGATGGCACAGGGCCAGGCAATATCTTGTTCTGTTGTTTATAGGTTCATCATGAGTCAGAGCCAACTCGACAGCACCTGTTATCCTTAACCTAACAACAACAATATCTAGTCATTTGGCAGGAGTTACAAGACCATTGCAAGAAAGTCCATATAAAAACAATCCATCACACTGCACATGCAATACTTACTTTTTGTGATTGACTTATTTTGATCAACATAATATCCTCTAGGTTCATACATGTTCCAAGCTGTTTCAGGAACTCATTTTTTCTTTATTGCTGAGTTGTATTTCATTGTATGTATGTACCACGTTTTACTTATCCATTCATGCATTGATGTAAACTCAGGTTGTTTCCAGTTTTTTGCTATTGTTAATAGTGCTGTGATGAACATAGTTGTGTCTATGTCTGTTTGTGTCACTCCTGTTAGATTCCTAGGGCATACACCTAAGAGTGGAATTGCTGGGTCATATGGCTGCACAGCCATTGTACCAAAAAGAATTAGTCGATGTTCAACCATTTCAAGAGGTAGCATATGATCAGGAATTGATGGTACTGAAGGAAGAAGTCCAAGCTTCTTGGAAGGCACTGGCAAAAAACAAGGCTTCAGGAATTGGCAGATTATCAACTGAGATGTTTCAATGAACAGATGCAGCTCTGGAGGTGCTCACTTGTCTATGCCAAGAAATATGGAAGACAGCTTCCTGGTCAACTGACTGGAAGAGATCCATGTTTATGCCTATTCCCAAGAAAGATGATCCAACCAAATGTGGAAATTGTAGAACAATATCATTAACATCACAACAAGCAAAATTTTGCTGAAGATCATTCAAAAATGGCTCCAGCACTATATCAACACGGAGCTGCCAGAAATTCAGGCTGGTTTCAGAAGAGGATGTGGAACCAGGGATGTCATTGCTGATGTCAGAGGGATCCTGGCTGAAAGCAGAGAATACCAGAAGGATGTTTACCTGTGTTTTATTGACTATGCAAAGGCGTTCGACTGTGTGGATCATAACAGATTATGGATAACATTGCGAAGAATAGGAAGAATTCCAGAACATTTAATTGTGCTCATGAGGAACCTTTACATAGATCAAGAGGCGGTTGTTCAGATAGAACAAGGGGATACTGATTGTTTTAAAGTCAGGAAAAGTGTGCGTTAGGGTTGTATCCTTTCACCATATCTATTCAATCTGTATGCTGACCAAATAATCTGAGAAGCTGGACTATATGAAGAAGAATGGGTCATCAGGATGGGACCCATTAACAACCTGTGTTATGCAGATGACACAACCTTGCTTGCTGAAAGTGAAGAGGATTTGAAGCACTTGCTAACGAAGATCAAAGACCATAGCCTTCAGTATGGATTACACCTCAACATAAAGAAAACAAAAATCTTCACAACTGGACCAATGAACAACATCATGATAAACGGAGAAAAGATGGAAGTTGTCAAGGATTTCATTTTACTTGGATCCACAATCAACAGCCATGGAAGCAGCAGTCAAGAAATCAAAAGATGCATTGCATTGGGTAAATCTGCTGCAAAGGACCTCTTTTTTTTTTTTTTTTTTAATAATTTTTATTGTGCTTTAAGTGAAAGTTTACAAATCAAGTCAGTCACATATAAGCTTATATACCTCTTACTACATACACCCATTTACTCTCCCCCTAATGAGTCAGCCCACTCCCTCCTTCCAGTCTCTCCTTTCGTGGCTGTTTTGCCAGTTTCTAACCCTCTCTACCCTCCCATCTCCACTCCAGACAGGAGATGCCAATACAGTTTCAAGTGTCCACCTGGTACAAGTAGCTCACTCTTCATCAGCATCTCTCTCCAGCCCATTGTCCAATCCCTTCCATGTCTGATGAGTAGTCTTCAGGAATGGTTCCTGTCCTGGGCCAACAGAAGGTTTGGGGACCATGATTGCCGGGATTCTTCTAGTCTCAGTCAGACCATTAAGTATGGTCTTTTTATGAGAATTTGGGGCCTGCATCCCACTGTTCTCCTGCTCCCTCAGGAGTTCTCTGTTGTGTTCCCTGTCAGGGCAGTCATCGGTTGTGGCCAGGCACCATCTAGTTCTTCTGGTCTCAGGATGATGTAAGTCTCTAGTTCATGTGGCCCTTTCTGTCTCGGGTTCATAGTTATCGTGTGACCTTGGTGTTCTTCATTTTCCTTTGATCCAGGTGGGTTGAGACCAATTGATGCATCTTAGATGGCTGCTTGTTAGCATTTAAGACACCAGATGCCACACTTCAAAGTGAGATGCAGAATGTTTTCATAATAGAGTTTATTATGCCTATTGACTTAGAAGTCCCCTTAAGCCATAGTCCCCAAATCCCCGCCCTTGCTCCGCTGACCTTTGAAGCATTCAGTTTATCCTGGAAACTTCTTTGCTTTTGGTCCAGTCCAGTTGAGCTGACCTTCTCTGTATTGAGTATTGTCCTTCCCTTCCCCCAAAATAGTTCTTATCTACTAACTAATCCGTAAATAACCCTCTCCCACCCTCCCTCCCTCCCCCCTCTCGTAACCACAAAAGAATGTGTTCTCAGTTTATACTATTTCTCAAGAACTTATAATAGTGGTCTTATACAGTATTTGTCTTTTTGCAACTGACTAATTTCACTCAGCACAATGCCTTCCAGATTCCTCCATGTTATGAAATGTTCCACAGATTTGTCACTGTTCTTTATTGATGGGTAGTATTCCATTGTGTGAATATACCATAATTTATTTAACCGTTCATCTATTGATGGACACCTTGGTTGCTTCCAGCTTTTTGCTATTGTAAACAGTGCTGCAATAAACATGGGTGTGCATATATCTGTTCGTGTAAAGGCTCTTATTTCTCTAGGGTATATTCCAAGGAATGGGATTTCTGGGTTGCAAAGGACCTCTTTAAAGTGTTGAAAAGCAAAGATGTCACCTTGAAGACTATAGTGCACCTGACCCAAGCCATGGTATTTTCAATAGCATCATATGCATGTGAAAGCTGGACAATGAATAAGGAAGATAGAAGAAGAATTGACGCCTTTGAATTGTGGTGTTAGCAAAGAATATTGAATATACCATGGACTGCCAAAAGAATGAACAAATCTGTCTTAGAAGAAGTACAACCAGAATGCCCCTTAGAAGCAAGGATGGCGAGACTGGATCTTACAAACTTTGGATATGTTGTCAGGAGGGATCAGTCCCTGGAGAAGGACATCATGCTTGGCAAAGTACAGGGTCAGTGGAAAAGAGGAAGACCCTCAAAGAGGTGCATTGACACCGTGGCTGCAACAATGATCTCAAGCATAACAACAATTTTAAGGGTGGCACAGGACCGGACTGTGTTTTGTTCTGTTTTGCATGGGGCCGTTATGAGTCAGAACTGACTCAACGGCACCTAACAACAATGTAGCTGCTCTACCTCTAGTTTTGTGAGGAACCACCAGACCATTTTCCACAATGGATGTGCCACTTTACATTCCCACCAGCAATGGATGAGCGTAGTCTTATATTAAAGAAATTGTACTCATTATTAAAAACTTTTCTGTGAAAAACACCCCAGGCTCACACTGCTTCACTGGTGAATTTGCCCCCAATTTCTTTTTCTTATTAATTTTTATTGTGCTTTAAGTGAAAGTTTAAAAATCAAGTCAGTCTCTCACACAAAAGCTCATATACACCTTGCTACATGCTCCCAATTGCTCTCCCCTTAATGAGACAGCCCATTCCTTCTTTCCACTCTCTCTTTTTGTGTCCATTTCACCAGCTTCTAACCCCCTCTAGCCTCTCATCTCCCCTCCAGGGAGGAGATGCCAACATAGTCTCAAAGGCCCACCTGATCCAAGAAGCTCAGTCCTCACCAGCATCCCTCTCCAACCCATTGTCCAGTCTGATCCCTGTCTGAAGAGTTAGCTTTGGGAACGGTTCCTATTCTGGGATGACAGAAGGTCTGGGGGCCATGACCACCAGGGTCCTTCTAGTCTCAGTCAGACCATTAAGTCTGGTCTTTTTATGAGAATTTGGGGTCTGCATCCCACTGCGCTCCTGCTCCCTCAGGGGTTCTCTGTTGTGTTCCCTGTCAGGACAGTCATCGGTTGTAGCCAGGCACCATTTAGCTCTTCTGGTCTCAGGCTGATGTAGTCTCCGGTTTATGTGGCCCAAATTTGCCCAAATTTTAAGAAAGAAATAACACTGATCTTTATGGTAAATCTTCCAAAGAAAAGTATAATGGATCCTACTCAGTTTCAAGCTAGTTATATATCTAATCAATCCCTTTAATATCTTTCTTCCCCACCTCCTTGGAGTCAGAGATCTCATTCATCCAGCTGTGATGCAGTGTTCTTTAGTTACTCTCCCTGACATCCTTTCTTCAGACCTGGGTGGATCTACTGCTGTCTCTTTCCTGACTCATCCCTTTCCCCTAAATTCATGGATCTATCCCTGTCATACCCTCACTTCAGTTCCTGGTTGTAATTGGGCTACATTTCTGGCTACCTTAATAATAAGGGTGATAAAAATGAAAAAAGAAAATGTCACCCTGATTCTTCCTTCCTAATTAATCAAACTTCTAAAAATCTTTTCTCCTCTAGGCATGATTTATAGGCATGCCTAATTTTCAATCACTGTAACCATTAAAAACAAAAGCAAAAAACATGTTGCTATCTAGTCAATTCTGACTCAGAGTGAGCCTATAGGGCAGAGCAGAGCTGCCCCATGGAGTTTCCAAGGAGTACCTGGTGGATTTGAACTGCCAATCTTTTGTTAGCAGCCATAGCTCTTAACCACTGCACTACCAGGGTTCCTGTGGTTGCAACCATAGTGTGTACGTAATATTATAAAATGCTACACCCTTTAACAACATACCACAAATGTTTTTTCTGTGTTGCTTAATAATTGTCATAATCATGATTTTATTGGCTAGAAAAAAATTCCAACCCATGCCCTTCATGTAAGAGTTTTCTCCTTCCACTCCTCAACCTTAATTTTCTTTCTTTAAATTATTCACAGTATAAATTCATAACACTTATTAACATATTTGTATATACCACTTTTCTGAATCTGTGTTACAGAAAAGTATACAAATATATGTGTAAGTATATTTTTGCACTTTTCTATAGATACCCAAAAACCCACTGGTAACAAGCTAAAATCTCAAAAAAACAAACCCGTTGCTGTTGAGTCGATTCCAACTCATAGATGAAATTGTTTAAATAAATCATAGGCTATTCCACACAATGGAATGTTATTAAAAATAATTAAAAATACCTACAAAATACTAATATAAAAATGCATCTATTGTATATCTAAAACTAAAAAACAGCAAGGTACAAATAGTTTATATAACATTATATCCGATCTGGAAGGATCACAGAAAAACAGCTATTTTTAAAAGACAGGATTATAAAACTTTCATTTCATACATTTCTGCATTATCTTGTTTTGTTTTTACAACCTGAATGTATAATTTCTATAATCAGAAAAAGTATATAAAGAAAAGGGTACCTAAAATTTAAATGTAGAATTTTAACAGAGACACCACAATTACACAATATTCTAGGTACAAAAACCAAATGCGTTGCCACCGAGTTGATTCCCACTCATCATAATGACACTATAGGATAGAGTAGAACTGCCTCCATAGAGTTTCCAAGGAGTGGCTGGTGGATTCAAATTGCCAACCCTTCAGTTTGCAGCCCAGCTCCTAACCACTGTACCACCAGGCCTCCATTCTAGGTGTAGATGGCAAAATTAATAGCCACTTGCAGGAGGAAAAGTGCTCTATGATGTTAATGTAAAACCAGGAATCATTTCTGAAAGTCTGGATGCATTCAATGATTCAATGTGTATTTACCGAGCTAATGCTATGAACCAGGCACTGAGACAAGAGCTCTGATCTCATAGAGCTTACCTTCTATTCTGAGAAAACAGTTAATAAGCATGCATACAAATAAGTAATTACAGATCATGTATTAGAAACGAATGATAAGAACAAAATATATATGGTGATAAGATAGAGAGAAATGGAGGGACATGCTGGATAAGATAGTTGAAGGCATCTGTAAGTACAACATGTTTGAGACCCAGTGAACGAAAATGCACCAACCCAGTGAAGAGCCAGGAGGGTGGCATTCCAGACAGTAGACATATCAAGGGTAAAGGTCTTGAGGTGAAGCTACGCTTTGAGTAAGCAACATCAAGAAGACAGTGTTATAAGATAAATACATATAATTTGTGAGTTGTAGGTCCTGCCAATTTCTCAAACCCATGTTTCTGGGAAAGATAATAGAGTTGCCAAAAGCCCAGAAAACAGTAGGATTGAAATGTGGGCTTAAGACTCACAACTAGAAGCAAAAGTCTCAGTTAGCTTTGTTTTCCATTCTAAGAGCAATTCAAGATTTACGTTCACCACAAATGGTTAAGAAAATGAAAGGTCATTAAAAAGACAGAAAAAGGTCTTCAGGAGGCAGAGCCAAGATGGCGGAATAGACAGATGCTTCCAGCAAGCCCTCTTTACAACAAAGACCTAAAAAAAATAAGTGAAACGAGTATATTTGTGACAAGCTGGGAGCCCTGAGCTTCAAAGGCAAGCTTAGAAAACGAACTGAGGGATGAGGGACGAAGAGACCGTTCAGAAGCAGAGAGGAGTTACCAGACCTGAATCACAGGGAGCACTCAGGCACCATTCCCGGAGCCACAGCAGTGGACTGGTACTAGCTTTCAGCCACAGTTTCCTCAAGGAGAAGCTGCCAGCCACACAGCCCACTCACAGCTCCAGAACCCGAGAAGAATGGCGCTCTTGGCAAAAGCTAAGTACTTGCGTATATTTTACCGCAGCCCCCAACCCCCAAGCCAGCTTCAGTGGCTGAATTCCCTGGCCCTGAGATAGGCCCTCTTAAGCACCTACAGCCATCCCCCCGGCCTTGGGAAAGGAAAAAATTTGCAGTTGGGGGAAAAGAAAATTTGCTAACTCCACTAAGCAGAGGAGCTCAGGACAGAAGTGGCTCCTATCCAGGGGTAAAACATCTGTGGCCATTGAGCACGTTTCCCTTCTGCATGGACATGTGTGGGCCTATTACAGGAGAATAGGCCCTTGTTGGCAAACTCCAACCATTTCAGCTGTGCGGTGGAAAGGTGGGTGTTTGATGTTTGACATTGTTTTGCCTATTAAACAGGGTCCTCACCTACCCACATCAGGGGCCCAAGGACGGGTAGCTTCACCCAGATCACCCAGCCACCCATGACAGGGTCCAAAGATAACTGGTACCTCCCATTCCTTACAAGCAAAAACTTTGGGTGCCCATGGTCCGTCTGCAGAACCCACCCACCTGCACGCTCTGAGGCATTCAGGGGTCAGTTTTCAGCCCCCTGCCTTGTTCAGAGTGTGACCTCCTGCTGCAATCAGATACCTGTGCCTACACCAATCACCCCTGCCCCTCTAAGACTGTAGGACAGAGGCTGTACCACACACTTGATGATCAAGTACCTGGAAACCTGAGCTGAATTCATACAAGAAAGCTGAATGGACTCCTATACTGGTATACCTGATAATAGCTCTAGCCATCTGGGGACAGGATGTCAGAGCTCCAAAAGAAAAACAATCAAGCTAGCTCACTCAAGCAACCCAAGGGGGTATACAAGCAGCTACGACACAGTAAGCAAGCATAAATTAATACAATAACTTATAGATGGCTCTGAGACAACAGTCCATATGAAGTCACATAAAAAACAGGCCATGATCAGCTCAACAAGCTCTCAAAACAAAGAATCCAGGGATCTTCTAGATGAATGTGCTTTTCTGGAATTACCAGAGCCAGAATACAAAAGTTTAATGTACAGAACCCTTCAAGACATCAGGAAGGAAATGAGGCAATAAGCAGAACAAGCCAAGGAACACACAGGTAAAGCAATTGAAGAAATTAGAAAGATTATTCAGGAACATAATGAAAAGTTTATTAAGCTGGAAAAATCCATAGAGAGACAGCAATCAGAAATTCAGAAGGTTAACAATAAAATTACAGAATTAGATAACTCAATGGAAAGTCAGAGGAGCATAATTGAGCAAATAGAAGCTAGAATTTCTGAACTTGAAGATAAATCACTTAGCACTAATATATTTGAAGAAAAATCAGATAAAAGAATTTTTAAAAAATGATGAAATCTTAAGAATCATGTGGGACTCTATCAAGAGAAATGACCTATGAGTGATTGGAGTGCCAGAACACAGAGGGATAACAGAAAATACAGAGAGAATTGTTGAAGATTTGCTGGCAGAAAACTTCCCTGATATTGTGAAAGATGAGAAGAGATCTATCCAAGATGCTTATCAAACTCCATATAAGGTAGATCTTAAAAGAAAGTCACCAAGACATTATAATCAAACTTGCCAAAACCAAAGATAAAGACAAAATTATAAGAGCAGCGAGGGATAAATGAAAAGTCACCTGCAAAGGAGCGCCAATAAGAATAAGTTTGGACTACTCGGCAGAAACCATGCAGGCAAGAAGGCAATGGGATGACATTTTTTAAAAATTGAAGGAAAAAAATTGCCTGCCAAGAATCATATATCCAGCAAAACTGTCTCTTAAATATGAAGGTGAAATTAAGACATTTCCAGACAAACAGAAGCTTAGGGAATTCATAAAAAACAAACCAAAACGACAAGAAATACTAAGGAGAGTCTCTTGGTTAGAAAATCAATAATATCAGGTATCAACCCAGGACTAGAACACTGGGCAGAGCAATCAGAAGTCATCTCAGACAGGGAAATCCAAAAAAACAAAACAAGATTATTAAAAAAAAAGCTCAAAACAGGGTAACAGCGATGTTATTATATAAAAGAAGACAATATTAAAATAACGAGGAGGAACTAAGAAATGTATTCATACACCTTCCAAATGGAGAGGAAGATACGGCGATACAAAGAAATAAAAGTTAGGTTTAAATTTAGAAAAATGGGGATAAATAATAAGGTAACCACAAAGGAGACAAACTATCCTACTCATCAAAATAAAATACAAGAAAAAAATAGACTCATCAGAAACAAAATCAACAAAAACAAATATGAGGAAAGAACAATATATAAAGATAATCTACTCAGCACAAAAAAATGAAGTGGGAAAAAGAAACTGGAACCAACACACAAAAAAAGACTTCAAAATGATAGCACTAAATTCATACCTATCCATAATTACCCTGAATGTAAATGGACTAAATGCACCAATAAAGAGACAGAGAGTGGCAGAATGGATTAAAAAACAAGATCCGTTTGTATGCTGCCTAGAAGACACACACCTTAGACTTAGAGACACAAACTAAAACTCAAAGGATGGAAAAAAATATGTCAAGCAAACAACAATCAACAAAGAGCAGGGATGGCAATATTAATTTCTAAAAAAAATAGACTTTAAAGTTAAATCCATCAGAAAGGATAAGGAAGGACACTATATAGCGATTAAAGGGACAATACACCAAGAAGATATAACCGTATTAAATATTTATGCACCCAATGACAGGGCTGCAAGATACATTAAGCAAACTCTATCAGCACTGAAAAGTGAGATAAACAGCTCCACAATAATAGTAGGAGACATCAACACAACACTTTCAGTGAAGGACAGAACATCCAGAAAGAAGCTCAATTAAGACACCAAAAAACAAAAAAAAAAACCAAACCCAGTGCCGTGGAGTCGATTCCGACTCATAGCGACCCTATAGACACGGAAGATCTAAACGCTACAATCAACCAACTTGACCTCACAGACATATACAGAACATGCCACCCAACAGCAACCAAGTATACTTTCTTTTCTAGTGCACATGGAATATTCTCTACAATAGACTACATATATAGGACATAAAGCAAGCCTTAACAGGATCCAAAACATTGAAATATTACAAAACATCTTCTCTGACCATAAGGCCATAAACGTGGTAATCAATAAGAGGAAAAGCATAGAAAAGAAACCAAACACTTGGAAACTGAACAATACCCTGCTCAAAAAAGACTGGATTATAGAAGACATTAAGGATGGAATAAAGAAATTCATAGAATCCAATGAGAATGAAAACACTTCCTATCAGAACCTTTGGGACAAAGCAAAAGCAGTTCTCAGAGGCCAATTTATATCAATAAATGCACACATACAAAAAGAAGAAAGAGCCAAAATCAAAGAGTTATCCCTACAAGTTGAACAAATAGAAAGGGAGCAATAAAAGAAACCCACAGGCACCAGAAGAAAACAAATAATAAAAATTAGAGCAGAACTAAATGAAATAGAAAACAGAAAAACAATTGAATTGACAAGACCAAAAGTGGTTTTTTTGAAAAAATCAACAAGATTGTTAACCCACTGGCCAAGCTGACAAAAGAAAAACAGGAGAGGCAGCAAATAACCCGAATAAGAAACGAGATGGGTGATATTACAATGGACCCAACTGAAATTAAAAGAATCATACCAGATTACTATGAAAAATTCTACTCAAATTTGAAAACCTAGAAGAAATTGACAAATTCCTAGAAACACACTACCCAGCTAAACAAACACGAACAGAGGTAGAATAACTAAATAGATCCATAACAAAAGAAGAGATTGAAAATGTAATAAAAAAACTCCCCCCCGCCCCAAAAAAGAAAAAAGCCCTAGTCCGGACGGCTTCACTGAGGAGTTCTATCACACTTTCAGAGAGGAGTTAACACCACTACTACTAAAGGTATTTCAGAGCATGGAAAAGGATGCAATACTACCAAACTTATTCTATGAAGCCACCATATCCCTGATACCAAAACCAGATAAAGACACCACAAGAAAAGAAAATTATAGACCTATATCCCTCATGAACGTAGATGCAAAAATCCTCAACAAAATTCTAGCCAACAGAATTGAACAACATATCAAAAAAATAATTCACCATGACCAAGTGGGAATCATATCCGATATGCAGGGATGGTTCAACATTAGAAAAACAATTAATGTAATCCATCACATAAATAAAACAAAAGACAAGAATCACATGATTTTATCAATTGATGCAGAAAAGGCATTTGACAAAGTTCAACACCCATTCCTGATAAAAACTCTCAGCAAAATGGGAGTAGAAGGAAAATTCCTCAACATAATAAAGGGCTTTTATACAAAGCCAACAGCCAACATCACCCTAAATGGAAAGAGCCTGAAAGCATTCCCCTTGAGATCGGAAACCAGACAAGGATACCCTTTATCACTGCTCTTATTCACGATTGTGTTGGAGGTCCTAGCCAGAGCAATCAGGCTAGATAAAGAAATAAGGGGCATCCAGATTGGCAAGAAAGAAGTAAAAGTATCTCTGTTTGCAGAAGGCATGATCTTATACACAGAAAACCCTAAGGAATCCTCAAGAAAACTACTGAAACTAATAGAAGAGTTCAGCAGAGCATCGGGATACAAGATAAACATACAAAAAATCAGTTGGATTCCTCTACGCCAACAAAAAGAATATCGAAGAGGAAATCAGCAAATCAATGCCATTTACAATAGTCCCCAAGAAGATAAAATACTTAGGAATAAATCTTACCATAGATGTAAAAGGCTTTATACAAAGAAAACTACAGCACACTTTTGCAAGAAACCAAAAGAGACTTACATAAGTGGAAAAACATACCTTGCTCATGAATAGGAACACTTAACATTATAAAAATGTCTATTCTACCAAAAGTGATCCATACATTTAATGCAATTCCAATCCAAATCCCAACGACATTCTTTAACGAGATGGAGAAACAAATCACCAACTTCATATGGAAAGGAAAAAAGGCCCCGGATAAACAAGGCATTACTGAAAAAGAAGAACAAAGTGGGAGGCCTTACTTTATCTGATTTTAAAACCTATTATGACACCACAGTAGTCAAAACAGCCTGGCACTGGTACAACAACAGATACATGGACCAATGGAACAGAATTGAGAATCCAGGCATAAATCCATCCACATATGAGCAGCTGATATTTGACAAAGGCCCCAAAACAGTTAAATGGGGAAAAGACATTCTTTTTAACAAATGGTGCTGTCATAACTGGATATCCATCTGCAAAAAAAATGAAACAAGACCCATACCTCACTCCATGCACATAAAAGAGCTCAAAATGGATCAAAGACCTAAATAAAAAATCTAAAACGATAAAGATCATGGAAAAAAAGTAGGGACAATGTTAGGAGCCCTAATACATGGCATAAACAGTATACAAAACATTATTAAGAATGCAGAAGAAAAACTAGATAACTGGGAGCTCCTAAAAAATCAAATACCCATGCTCATCCAAAGACTTCACCAAAAGAGTAAAAAGACTACCTACAGACTGGGAAAAAGTTTTGAGCTATGACATTTCTGATACTGCAAAAACTCAACTACAAAAAGACAAATAACCCAATTAAAAATGGGCAAAAGGTATGAATACACACTTCACTAAAGAAGACATTCAGATAGCTAAGAGATACATGAGGAAATGTCCACAATTATTAGCCATCAGAGAAATGCCGATCAAAACTACAATGAGATTTCATCTCACTCCAACAAGGCTGGCATTAATCCCCAAAACACAAACTAATAAATGTTGGAGAGGCTGTGGAGAGACTGGAACATTTCTATGAAGTTAGTCAGTTGCAAAAGGACAATTATCATATAAGACCATTATTATAAGAACTTGAGAAATAGTTTAAACTGAGAAGAAAACATTCTTTTGTGGTTAAGAGAGGGGGAGGGAGGGAGGGAAGGTGGGAGTGGGTATTCACTAATTAGTAGATAAGAACTACTTTAGGTGAAGGGAAAGACAACACGCAATACAGGGGAGGTCAGCACAATTGGACTAAACCAAAAGCAAAGAAGTTTCCTGAATAAACTGAATGCTTCGAAGGCCAGTGTAGCAGGGGCAGGGGTTTGGGGACCATGGTTTCAGGGGACATCTAAGGCAATTGGCATAATCTGTTAACAAAACATTCTACATCCCACTTCGAAGAGTGGCATCTGGGGTCTTAAACGCTAGCAAGCAGCCATCTAAGATGCATCAATTGGTCTCAACCCACCTGGGTCAAAGGAGAATGACGAACACCAAGGGCACAAGGCAGGTACGAGCCCAAGAGACAGAAAGGGCCACATGAACCAGAGACTACATCATTCTGAGATCAGAAGAACTAGATGGTGCCCGGCTACCACCTATGACTTTCCTGACAGGCAACACAACAGAGAATCCCTGAGGGAGCAGGAGAGCACTGGGATGCAGACCCCAAATTCTCATAAAAAGACAGGACTTAATGGTCTAACTGCAACTAGAAGGGCCCAGGTGGTGATGGCCCCCAGACCCTCTGTTGGCCCAGGACAGGAACCATTTCTGAAGCCAATTCTTCGGACACGGATTGGACTGGACAATGCGTTGGAGAGGGATGCTGGTGAGGAGTGGGCTTCTTGGATCAGGTGGACAGTTGAGACTGTGTTGTCATCTCCTGCCTGGAGAGGAGATGAGAGGGTAGAGGGAATTAGAAGCTGGCGAAATGGACACGAAAAGAGTGGAGGGAGAGAGCGGGCTGTCTCATTAGGGGGAGAGTAATTGGGCGTAAGTAGCAAGGTGTATATAAGTCTTTGTGTGAGAGACTGACTTGATTTGTAAACTTTCAATTAAAGAACAATAAAAGTTATAAAAAAAAAAAAGACGGAAAAAAAAGACCAAAATGTACAGCAGAAGATTAAGCAAGGTGTATATAAGTCTTTGTGTGAGAGACTGACTTGATTTGTAAACTTTCAATTAAAGAACAATAAAAGTTACAAAAAAAAAGACGGAAAAAAAAGAAAAGACCAAAATGTACAGCAGAAGAGACTCTGGAACTTTCTCTTGACTAGAGAGCAGCTAAAGCAGATGGAAAAATGATAAAATAAAGGAGTTGAACAGAAAATTTAAAAGGGCGTCTTGAGAAGACAAGGTCCTGTAGTATAATGACATGTGCAAAGACCTGGAGTTAGAGAACCAAAAGGGAAGAACACAATCAGCATTTCTCAAGCTGAAAGAACTAAAGACAAAATTGAAGGCCCGTGTTGCAATATTGAAGGATTCTATGGGCAAAAGGCATTCTATGACCAAAAGACAGTTGTTTGAACAGAACAAGTAGATTCTGTGTGGTTTAAAATCAGGAAAGTTGTGTGTCATGGTTATATCCTTTCCCCATACATATTCAATCTATATCCTGAACAAATAATTTGAGAAGCTGGACTATGTGAAGAAGAACACAGCATCAGGATTGTAGGAAGACTCATTACAACCTGTGATATGCGGATGACACAACCTTGCTCACTAGAAGTGAACAGGACTTGAAGCACTCACTGATGAAGATCAAAGACCATAGCCTTTAGTATGGATTACACCTCAACATAAAGAAAGCAAAAATCCTCACAACTGGACCAATAAGCAACAACACCATGTTAAACAGAGAAAAGATGGAAGTTGTCAAGGATTTTATTTTACTTGGATAGACAATCAACACCCATGGAAGCAGCAGCCAAGAAATCAAAAGACGCATTGCATTGGGCGTATCTGCTGCAAAAGACCTCTTTAAAGTGTTAAAAAGCAAAGATGTCACTTTAAGGGCTAAGGTGTGCCTAACCCAAGCTATGGTGTTTTCAATCGCCTCATATGCGTGTGAAAGCTGGACAATGAATAATGAAGACTGAAGGTGAATCGATGCCTTTGAATTATGGTTTTGGCAAAGAATATTGAATATACTATGGACTGCCAAAAGAATAAACAAATCTATCTTGGAAGAAGCATAGCCCCTTAGAAGCAAGCATGGCAAGACTTCATCTCATGTACTCTGGATATCAGAAGGGAACAGTCTCTGGAGGAGGACATCATGCTTGGTAAAGTAAAGGGTCAGCAAAAGAGAGGCAGACCTTCAACAAGATGGATTGATACAGTGGTTACAACAATGGGTTCAAACATAGTGATGATTGTTAGGGTGGCACAGGATCAGGCAGTGTTTTATTCTGTTGTGCATAGGGTCGTTATGAGTCGGAACTGACTTGAGAGCACCTAACAACAACAACAATAAAAACAAGGGCAAAAAATTGAATGAGACAGAAAGAATTAAAAGAAAATGGAAGGAAAATATACAGTCACTATACCAAAAATAATTGGTCAACATTCAGCCATTTCAGAAGGTAGCATATGATCTAGAACCACTGGTCCCGAAAGAAGTACAAACTGCACTGTAGGCATTGGTGAAAATGAGGCTCCAGGAATTGATGAAATACCCATTGAGATGCTTCAACAAAAAGATGCAATCCTGGAAGTGCTTACTCATCTATGTCAAGAAATTTGGAAGACAGCTACCTGGCCAACTGACTGGAAGAGATCCGTATTCATGCCCATTCCAAAGAAAGACCATCAAACAGAATGTGGAAATTATTGATCAATATCATTAAAATCACATGTTAGCAAAATTTTGCTGAAGATAATTAAAAAATACCTGTGGCTATACATCAACAGGGAACTTCCAGAAGTTCAAGCTGGATTTAGAAGCAACGTAGAATAAGGGATATCATTGTTGATGTCAGATGGCTCTTGGCCAAAAGCAGAGAATACCAGAAATATGTTTATCTGTGTTTTATTGACTGTGTAAAGGCATTTGACCATGGGGGTCATAACAAATTACAGATAATATTGCCAAAAATGAGAATTCTGGAACACTTAACTGTGCTCATGCCTAACCTGAAAATGGATCAAGAGGCAGTCATTTGAACAGAACAAAGATTGGTTTAAAGTTGGAAAAAGTGTGCTACATGAAGAAGAACATGGCATCAGGATTGGAGGAAGACTCATTAACATCTGAAATATATAGATGACACAAAGTTTCTTGCTGAAAATGAAGATGACTTGAAGCACCTACTGATGAAAGCAAAAGACTACAGCCTTCAGTATGGATTACACCTCAACATAAACAAAACAAAAATCCTTAAAACTGGACCAATAAGCAATATCATGTAAAATGGCAAAGAAATTGAAGTTGTCAAAGATTTCATTCTTCTTAGATCAGCAGTCCACATCCATGAAAGCAGCAGTCAAGAAATCAAATGATGTATTGCACTGGGCAAATCTGCTGCAAAAGACCTTTTTAAA